>NW_010201089.1:166606-166893 GCF_000695765.1 Mesitornis unicolor | reverse complement strand
TTTCCCTAGGCAAAGCCATGGGACTGCAGATGGTATGAGGATAAAATTTGCCCAAGCAACCAAGTTTTTTAGAAGTTGGAGTCCTATTTCCAAATGCCAACCAATGCCACTGATGGTCCGAGGGACTTAGGGACTTTCAGGAGTGCCGAACAGATTTAAGTGCCAAAGTCCTTTGCCTGCTAAGGAAAAGAAATGTTTGAATTCCCAATAAATTTCTTTAAATAGGCTACAGACATTTTTGCAAGCCTTGTTCATAACCTTTAACTGCTCAGTTTTGCTCCTGCTGA
>NW_010201089.1:135047-166487 GCF_000695765.1 Mesitornis unicolor | reverse complement strand
GCGGATTTAGACGCTAACTCCCTTAGCATCAGTGCTGCCGTTTACTTTGCTTTTTATTGCTTATTCCTTACTGCTTTTTATTTTCGGTGCAAGCTTTGCAGTTCACCTCGGAAATGATTTCTTGCTTCTTTGGGCAGAGCAGAAATGCACTCTGGGGAATCTATGAGAGGGAGCTCTCAGGTTTAAACAGTCATGCAGACTTCATGGGACTATTTACCAAGCATCTTCAAAAGGTGCTGGAAGTATATGATGACAAAATTGATATTTTCTCCTGGGCATTGTCTAGGACCTGAGAACTGAGACCATTTAAAGCATCAGAGCACATCTGAGTAATTGTCTCTGTGCTTTGATACTTTAATGATCTCTACTTTTCTCTTCCGAATGAGAGATTTGTAACCTGACCGACATGGGACTGGAAGAGAAACAAACACTGTGTACCAGCTCCCGTAATCATGCACGATGTCAATGTGAACTGGGAGACCACAAGTCCCCTGGACACCACACAGACAAAACTGCTCGAACAGGCAGGATCCAACATGGGGCTGAAATTATTTTGCCATTGCTTTCCACCAACATTCAGTAACCTTTGCAGCTCCTTTCTTAAAACACACTCCCCAAAAGAAGGAGGAGGTGAGCATGGATCATGAGAATTTATGGCATGTAGCAAAGAGCTAGGCCAAAGGCTCTTCTTGAAGGGCTCTTCTTGCTCACCTTCTCTGAGCGTCAGTGAGAAAATCCATGGAAAAACCTTCCAGAGACACTCAGGCTAGGTCAGGTAAATCTAATATCTTAAAAACAGACAAGTGTCTGCTCTTCTAAGGGTTAAATTGAGTACTGAGGCATTTTGCTCAACAGCTTCCAACTTTTGGTCCTCAGAAGCTTATCGATGAGTCTGTAGGATTTTGAGTCACTGAAAAGCAAGTCCACATCTGCTTTTACATTTAGTCTTTCAAATGGAATCCTTATATGTCAGAAGCTTGAGAAAACCACAGATCAGAGAAGTTTGATAACTAGTCAAGGCTGTATATTTGAATAATATCTGTTTGGTCCCTGAAAGACCTAATATTTGTGCAAAATGAAACCTGTGTGGTGAACTGGGTATTGCTGGAGTACGCAGGGCTGTGAAGCCTGACTTATGCATGTGCGTCACAGAGGATGTCTCTGCATGTGTTTACTGAATCAAAACGTTACTTTGAGAGGTGCCAGGAGAAATGATGGATTCAGTGGGATCTGTACACCATTCTTGTGAGGAGTCAGACGGTATGGTCTGACAGCGCTGCTTGCTTGAGGAACAGGTAGAAGGAGCAATGAGAGGTGGAAAACGGTGAAGGGAAAAACAAAAATTTCAATTCTGTAGAAAATATCTGATTTGTTGGATTAAAATTGGGAAGTAAGGAAGGGATTTCTTTAGCAATTTTGTCAAAATTTGTTTTTTCCCCTGGCATCTTCCCAACTGCTGTGTATTGAGAGCACCGGTCACAGAAGAGCCAAAATGTGTGAGGTAGAGGAGTGGGGATGGCTGAAACTGGGTGGATAGCGAGTGAGGTTAAAAGATGCAGAACAGTTCTTTCCAAGAGGCAAGAGCTGGCAGTGACGGTTCCTTCAGCTTCAGGGATATGAACATTGAGACAGAGGGGAAAAGCCAGGAGTGCAATAGATAAAAATCTAAGAATTAATGCATTTTATTCATGAGATATTTTAACAGCTGGACCTCCAAGACTAACAATGTCAGGCTCCCATTTCAGTTATTCCTTCTTTTCACTGTTTGCTCTTCTCTGTCTCTGTTTTTTTTGTTTTATTTTGTTTTGTTGTTTTGTTTTCACCTGTGCTTCATGTAGTTTCTCTGTGGCTATGCATCCAGCACATTTGGCCAGTCGCCCACACCCACACCAAAGGTAAACAGAATACATGAGTTCCTCTGTTGTATATTCACCTCTCCTTGGCAAGGATTGTGCTTTGCTCTTGTTGGTTTATTCCTCTTCCTGCACTATCTATAGAGGATCCATTTCAAGTGACCAATGTGATGGAGAGCATTTTCACCATTTGTTGAATAGATGCAGGTGTATGACCGTGTCATTTATTTCTAGAATGCAACTCAGAAGAGCTTTGTAATGATCAGAATTCGGTTTGGATAAAATCAGAACCAGCCCAAGTCAAATTCTGGGGGATTTTTTTCTGATATTTGAATAACTGTAATTCATTTCAGATGGGTCACCTGTGAGATCTGGCATGGTGCCACCATTGCCTTCAGTGGGACATTATTCCTCCGTACAGTTGTGTATCTGGCTCCATTTTGCCCTTTTTAGGGCAAGAAACTTGCAGTTCATGTGCAAAGAGAGACCTCTGGATTGCATTTCTGGGTTGCTTCGAAATGCCATCTTTCTTGGGGGATGGGGATGGTTAGTTCTTTCTCAGGGGGGAGCTCAAATCCAAGCCTTCAAAGACATTGAAACAGGCTCTTGGCACCAGTTTTAGATCTTTTCTGTTGCATCTCATCTCCTGACTGGTTCTGATAGCTTCTCAAACCTTTCTTGCTAGATATTTGGCCATAGGGTAATGTACTGTGTGCTAAAAGTTTTGTTATGCTAGCTTTGTGACTCTGCTCACATTTCCATGACAATCTTTTGATAGCCAGAGGATTATCTTGGAGATAGACCTGACTTCCAAAATTCAGATCCTTGCATGGGACTGAATTTCAACCCTTCTTACCTCTGCAGTGTTTTGGATGTTTGGACTTGGAATTCCAATGAGGGGCTTCTGACCCAAAATGACCCAAAGCCTTTCATTACAGAGCTGGACTCCTTCCCCTCCATACCATGATTGAAAATTGTTTGGATTGCAGCATCTCATTGGGCCCTGCTCTAGACTTGTAGCAAAGCCACATGAAAAAAAAATATAAATTAAGAAATCCTTTTTTTTTAGTTTGAAAGCTAAGTTGTGTCTGGCCAGGAGAAAAGAAGAATGTGTTCAGCTCTTTCTGCTATGGGAACTGGGTCTGTTTTGAGCTAAAAAATGTGCCTCCTCTGCAGTAAAACCTGAATTTTCAGTGCCTCTCTAGACTGTGTTGGCAGGCTGCTCCAGTCTTTTTTTTTTTGTGCCATTTTGTTGGGATAAGAGAAGAGGTGTGATTCTCCCCACACTGGTTTGAGGTGAGGTGGGAGGAATCACAGTGACTTCAGTGGTGTCACCCTGACCCTGAAGGCAAAGCGCTCACCTGAGGTTTTGTTGCGTAGCTGAGAGCCTGGTTAGTGCCCGTGTGGCTGGCGCTCCCCATTCAGAGGGGTCTGCACAAACGTCAGGCCCAGGAAGTATGTGAATGGATGAGATGGAGCAGTCTTGACAGGAGGAGCCCAGACTGCTCTGGCAATTTGGATGGATAGGCAAACTGCTTTCTGGCTGCTATCCCTTCCCTCCAGGCACTTCCAGCAAAAAGCTCTCAGGTGTAAGGATGGAGATGGCACCACTGGATATATGCAAGGAAGAAATGCAAGGCGTCAGCAACCTAGAGAGGCAGCTCTTGCTGTCTGGGAGCAAACCTCTCACACATTCCCTTGTACAAAGTCTCGCACCCTTCCTACCACCACAGCTGAAAAATGACCTCTCCCAGCCAAGCCCAAATTGACAAACCTGGCTGATGTGCAGTTGCTTCCAGCTTTCAGCCCCACTCATGTATTTGTTGCTGCTTCTAACCCTTATGGCTATCCTTTCACATTGCACAGAGGTGATCTCTCACACATAATTAGCAAAGTGATGAAAAAACATTATTAAAGCTAAGCAAACCAGAATTCTTGCTCAAACAGCCTATTCCTCATCAGATCTGTGACAGAATGTGAGCACCAGGCTCCACAGTGCTCTGCAGGTGGCAGCTGCATCCATTAATTACTGTAGATTCGTTAACAGTTTGTCCTTCAGGGGAGAATTTTGCTGGGAGAGATCACTGATAGCTCCCCATGCTCTTCTCAACAAGCAGGTCAGATTTTTCTGGTGTGTGCATGAACTGGGTTTTCTCTTGTTGGAATTCCATGATGACTTTGTGTTTGTGTTGATGGGGTTTGTCTCAACATCATGTTCAACCTGAGCTGTGCAAATTCCCTGCCCATGACAAAGGGGTTGGACTAGATGATATTTATAGTCCCTTTCAACCCAAACTTTTCTGTGATTCTAATAAATTCCTCAGTTTTGGGAGGGTGGGAATGTTGTCTGGTAGGTTATTAGTACTATATAATGAAAGACACATAAAGATTTTAGCAAAAGTAGAAATAAAACTCATAATCTTGCAGAATACAGCAGGAAGGCCAGTGCAAATGGGGACTTTGTGACTGTGCACATGGCTTGATCACCTGCAAACAAGAAGATGTCTGGAGAAAATGTGCATTAAAATTCTACTGGAATCCTCCCTTTGGGAAATCCCTGGCCATTAGGTCATATCACGGTTTGCCCTGTTTTTAATTCAGAGGGAGTTGCATCCACATACCCAACTCTTCCTCTAACCCATCAGCGCTTGCTGCCCCACAAAGGCTGCCTGAACACCAGACCTGACCAGTCACACAGCACCACTGTGACTGATGTGTACTGAGCTTAAGTAATAGTGATTACCACAAAAAATGAGCTGGAAGACTCATTAGGTTTGGAGCTGCTATAACAAGATTGTCCCAGGGTAGGTAGAAGGGGCTATTAAGAGAAACATTTCCATTTTGCTTTAGAAACATTTGCCCCTGACTGAAGATTGGATTATTAATTTAACCAAGGCAGCTAAACCAAGCAAAATACTTTAAATCCTCCTGATTCACCCTAAATAGCCACCTCTTTTGGTCTAGTTAATCTTCTTCTCCAAACACTACTTGGATCTTCCCTGTGGTACAGGCTGCAGAGACAAAACTTAACAGTGGTTGCTGGAGCTGTTGCAGAGTCACCCTGCAGTGAACATATCCCTGGCTTGTTTTTCACCCTACATGGGTCTCTGGTCCTACACCTCAGGGAGCAGGACAAGCTGAGCCTGACATGAGGAACCACATCAGTGTGATTGGCATGACCATGCTGCAATGCATAGGGACAGGGAAGACCAAACGATTCCCAGGGAGCATCCCTGGGCAAATGCATCACCCCAAGCTCCAATACAGAGATTTTTGATGGCCCAGAAGGGACTGTTTGCTTTCACAGGCAGATCTTCCTCGCATTTCTGCATATGGAAGTCAGGGTTGCCCATCACACGGGGAGATTTTAGCAGGAAAAATTAAATTATGGCACTTCTTCTCCCTCGGTAGTGGAGTATAGAACATGTTGCCAGAGTCCAGCCATTGCAAGCTCACTGGCTTTGCCCTGCCCCTCTCCTGCTGCAGTGCTCAACCACCTCTGGTCCTGCTCCCTCCTTCAGCCTCGGCTGTCACAGGAGGTTCCTGGGGACATGGCTGGAGAGGAAAGGTTGTGTTATCCTTTCATTTCCTGAGCCCGCTCCACTGCGGTTTTGCAGGGAGTGGAGACGAGGAAGCGCTCACCGACGCTCAGCAGCCAGTTCAAGCGGTCCCTGGAGCTGTTGATGAGGACTCTCAGCGTCTGCCAGCCCTTTTTTGTCCGCTGCATCAAGCCCAATGAGTACAAGAAGCCCATGGTAAGTCCTGCTTTTCTGTCCTGGTTTCTTTTTGTACAGGCAAAAGTCCTCTAGGAGTCAGCGTAGCCCAGATTGACCCTGGGTGCTTTGAAAACCAACCCCACAGCCCTTTCTGCAAGTAAGGGAGTCACCAAAGGGTTGGCAAAATCAGGCACTTGCATTGCGATCCCACAGCACCCGAAAACTTTTTGCAGAGAGAAGCTCCTGCCCCCGCCTTTCTTCCCAAGGATGATGAGGAATTCACCCTGCAGCCCTTTCTCTTACAGGAAATGCCTCTAAATTTCCATAGGGGATAGGCACCTCCCTACCAATGCCTGAGGCTGAGCTGTAGGGCCCTGTGTTCAGTCCTATGACAGGGTTTAATGTTTCCTAAAAGGGCTCACCTTCTCAT
This sequence comes from Mesitornis unicolor, assembly GCF_000695765.1. Taxonomy (NCBI): domain Eukaryota; kingdom Metazoa; phylum Chordata; class Aves; order Mesitornithiformes; family Mesitornithidae; genus Mesitornis; species Mesitornis unicolor. Next base: position 160,488 of record NW_010201089.1, on the reverse strand, counting down.
GAGGTTTTCTACAAAATCTTTGCTTCTGAGGGATCTCACACAGTTTCACCATCATTAGATCCTTTCAACTCCTTTCTTTTTGCACCAATTGTGAAAGCACAATTCTAAAAGCAAAGAAAAAAAAGGCAAAATAGCATAGAGGAAAAATGAGAGGAATTATTTGGCTCTTACTCCCAGAGAGCTACTTCAAAAGCAATGAACACTCTGGGGATAAGCTTTAAGGAGTAAATAAAAGGGAAGAGAAAGTTTGTAAATCCCCCCAGCCACAAACTGCTTATGGAGGGGACTCTGAGTTTTGCAGCGAAAGGTATCAGTAAGGTGGGTGCTGAATGCCCCGTGCAGGATTGGACCTTGGTGCTGTAGCAATCACTGTCAGCTGCTAACCACTCTTAATAGTGGTTACTGCTTGGGGAGGAAGAGCTTTATTTAATAATAATGTCAGCTGTTTGTTGCTGTGAATGATTTTGCCCATGCCTTTGCACTTCAGTAGCTGTTAATCTAGTCTTTATCTAAAGACAGCATCTGTTAGCAAAGCTCAACTGAGTGAAAAAAAAAAGCATAAAATACTGAATTTCAGAGCTTTTTACTTAATATGATGCAGGGTGGAAGGTTTGGTGGTTCTCTCAGAGCAGCTTACTGTGCACTTATCCTGGTTCTGGTGAGCATTAAAAGGCACTTAATTGCATGTTAATGGAATATTTTGAGTTAATATTTAACAATATGTCTGATTTGAGTTTATCTGAACTGATATCTAAACAAAACCTTATTTAAGAATATGAGTGATGCTGAGAAGCAGAAGTACATCCTGAACTATTTTTAACAAATTATTCCCAATGCACTGGCTTTGAGCTACTTTTATGCCTGGAAGTCTGGTATTTGGTATAGCATTTTTTCCCCTACATAACACGTCTCTATTTCACCAGCTCTTGGAAGCTCTAAGCCATAAGTCTGTGTCCAACCCATTTATTTACAAAACTTTCAGTGAGACATAAAAAAAGCTGTAAGTTTGAAATAGTCAGACAAAGAGAAATTAATCTCGCTGTTAAAGTAATGAGTGGATGATCTAACACTGTATCAGGGAGTAGAGTGCTGTAAGATATGAAATGTGATTTCTTGCTAAGTTTATATTTGGCTTGATTTAATAATACAAAGAGTGGAAAAAATCCTAGATAATGCTACACAGAGCTGTGCAGGGTGACTGTGAAAGAACATTTTCGGGGAGTTCATTTTCTGTCCCTGGCTTTGAAGGAAAGTGCACTGATAGTGATAGGAAATGGGATAGTGGGAAGTGAAAGGTCAGTGGAAAGTCCTGACTGTTTGTTACTCTGTGTTATTTTAAAACTTTGCTTCCTTCTAAAATGTGCTTTGAGGGGGGAAAAATTGTTTGCCTCGGGATGCTGGCTGGATTTCTCTGGGTCTGTACATCATCCCATGCTGCTGTTTCTGAGCACTGCTCTGTTCTGGTTAGCCTGAGAGAAATGCATGGGATTAATTTGGTAACAAACCATGGAAAGAAAGTCAAAACTGTATCCAGTGGTCTGTGCCTCATCAGGCCTTTATGCGAGGAAGCACATAGTTTCCCATATGTGCAATGACCTGGCCCCACAGACTCTGAAGGGTTATTTACAAGCCCACAACTGCTCACATACCCTTCTGCTTCATGGTAAGGGTAGAGAGAGGAACACACACCTCTTTCCTCTGCACCTCCCTGTACCCACTATAGATAACAACAGCTTGAGACCAAATCTGGATGATGCTACTTTCTGCCCTTTCCTTGCTCATCTGTTGTAGTCTCTTGGGATCAGAATCTGTTTTATGCCACTCCAGCCCTTTCATGGTTAAGTGGCTGCTACAAGGTAGTCAAGAAGCTCTCTCCAAGGATGGTGAGATGGGTGTATCCAAAGGGCAGATCTGTCTCAGGAGAGGTATCTGATATACAAGGATGACCAAGGTACAGGTACATATCCCTCTATCCTCTCTCACCTCAGGGAGAGCTTAGCTGATTCCCATTTTAGATACTCACATCTGTACATGCACAGCTGCTCACATTTTAGACACCTGAAGGGAGGGCAGATTAATTACCCTGATTAACCCAACAGCAACCCTTTGGCCCAAGCTGGGATTTACCATCCCAGCTTTCTGTGGTGTGCCAGGACCATACCACATCTACTTTTATTTTACATTTGGATTGAACACTTTTTGGATGCATCCAGCGGACATCAGGCTGCAAGAGGGTACTCTCAGTATCCTCCTCAATGCACTAAAGCATGGCTGAGATTTTCTTGAACCTGCCTTTGCTTCAGCAGATCTGCCCATCTGGCAGCACCACTCATCCACCCTGAGACACCTAAAGAAAGGAGAGCAGCCAAGTTTCTTAGCAAACATCTGCAAGGCCTGAGTTACCTATGTCTGCTGCCTGGCCTTGAAACTGTCTGTTGCTTGTCAGGAGCAGCCACGGATGCTGGCATGAGATTTGTCCTTTCCCTAAAGCCCTCCACTGGTCTCAGGTCTCATTTGTTCATTTTAAGCTATTTGAATGTCTGCCTGGATAGAGGATGGTTTGATAACAGGCTTAGCTTAAGGCTTAGGCATCTCTTCCTTTATGTGACTTTGGGGTATCACCTACCCTAAGATCAACTGGTGTAGGCACCCTAACACCTTTGAGTGTCTGAGCCTTCACTGATATGGTCTTCTGGTTCCTCTGCATACAAAACAGTACTGTCCTGCCTATACATGAGTGCTGTGATCATGCTGGTAGAGCTCAGAGCAGCAGTCAAAAGTTAAAGAGCATGAGCAGTCGTTGCAAGAGTGACTGTACAGTTTGACCCTTGTAGATGCAGCATTGCTGCCCATTTTCCCAAGGTGATGCTCACTGTTCCATCATGCTCTCCAATTCTCCTGTCAGTCCTTTGTGTAACGTGTAGGACACGTCCAGTCTTGCAAGTGGGAATTAAAAGAAATTGAATTACTCAAACACATTCAGTGTTCATTGGATCAGGCCTCAGACAGCCAGCAGTCCTATGGCCTTGACTCCACCAAGGCAGAGGTTTGAGTGTGTGCCTGACTCAGTTGACCCACAGATTTTCAGAGTCCCAGCTCTCTCATGGCTAATCCAGCCAAGATGTGCAGTCATATTCTGTGTCCCATAACCTCCCCAGCTGTTTGACCGGGAGCTGTGCGTCCGTCAGCTGAGGTACTCGGGGATGATGGAGACCATCCGGATCCGGCGGGCTGGCTACCCCATCCGCTACACATTTGTTGAGTTCGTGGACCGGTACCGGGTGCTTATGCCTGGGGTGAAGCCAGCTTACAAGCAGGTGAGCATCATCTTCTATGGGTAATAATCGTTCTCTGCTGGGCTTTCCAGAGACATTTATGGGCTGTACATCCTATCCAAAAGCAATTGTGCAACAGTTGATCCCCCAATGTTACTGTGGTGCTCTGCACTTTCCAAGTGAAGGAAAACTGATTATGGGACTGGGAGGGACAGGGAGCCATATTCAGCCTATTCCTTTCACTCATCTTAAATGTGGTGACAGTAAGGCACTGGGAACCTTTTTAGCAGAAAACTGCTGGAATTAGGACCAGAAAGGATCCCCATTGGACTTGGAAGGAGTGATGAGTGAGGTTGGTCCTGGTAAATCCCACCTCCTCTCCCACCAGGGTGACCTGCGTGGGACGTGCCAGCGCATTGCCGAAGCAGTGCTCGGGAAGGATGATGACTGGCAGATCGGCAAGACAAAGATATTCCTGAAGGTAGGTGGCTCTCCATATCCCCACTGCTATCTATGACCCTTATCTTTGAAGGCCTCTCCTACTCTCCCCTTTTGATTGCCAGATGGGACCCTTACCCATGGTCTCCAGGCTGATGAGACGTTGGGTAGAACCTGGGCCAAGGTGGGATATTTGGGGCCAGTTTAGGAAGCGGCAGGCAGGAAGAAGTCCTGACAGTCTGCCAGCACTGATGCATGCACATACCCATACGTATGCAGAAATAAGCATATACAGCACACAGCCTTTTCCCTCTGGGGCTGAGCAGCTCAACCTCACCTCCTGCCTTTACCCAAAAGGCACAGCAACTGGAGGGGTGTCCATGCATTGTCCTGCAGAGAGAGGGACTGAGAGCACAACAGGCATCTTTGCTTTCAGCGTGTACTAGCATGACCCAAGACTTGCCTCCAGCCTCCCTCTCTGCATCTCTCCAGCTGACACAGAGCAGCCCAACATTGCAGGTCCCCTGAGGCCCATTCACACTCTCTCTCCTTGTGAACCTAGTACTGTGTTGCTCTAGGAAGATGAGACTGAGCTGGCCAGAAACCAGGCTGGAAGCAAAGGCTTCTCTTGAGCAAAAATAGTGGTAAACCCTGACCATTTACATCTAAATTCACCCCCAACCCCCTTGCCAGTGCAAACACTCCTTTCTCTTCCCTAGAAGTTGTTCCCACTAGCTGCTCTTTCCAGAGCCTGTTATCAAGATCTCGCAGCTGTCAGGACAGGAAACAGAGAAATTGGGAGGCCCCGAGGGGCTGCATGAGGTCAAGCAAAGCAGGAAACGTGTGGGGCTGGCTCTGCTGCACCCAGCACAGCAGAGCTTAACATGCTGCCACTGGGAAAGAAAGCTGTGTTACTAATGGCAGGGGGAAAATGCATAGAAAACTTGGACTGGTGCATCTGAAAGCCTCAGGGCAAGGAAATTCAGTGTTTCAGGGAGCTATTTTGTCCTTAGGGTATGGAGGCATTGCAGAGTCAGCTGGAGGGAGTGATGGGACCCAAGCAGCCTGGTGTTTGTTCCCAAACCTCTCCAGTGCTCCTGGAAACTGCTCCAATAGCTGACAGCACTAGCAGAAAGCTCTGCATGAAAAGGAAGCATAATTTAGTTGTTTTCAAGCTATAAAGTATTACATATGCAGCTTCTGGCTGCTTTGGTTCGTTTGGGAATGAAGGTAGTACATCACTAGGGTTTATGTTAGAATTTCACCGGTCAGTAGGTGGGATGATTCTTGGGATGTAAAATGTCCCAGGAGTTTATTTTAGACATCTTCTCTGGGTAAGGGCCTTGTACCACCCTTCCTGCCACATGTCAGCCAGATGGAGAGCTTTGGACATGGGTGCTGTGTCTTTTCCTCCCACAGGACCACCACGACATGCTGCTAGAGATTGAGAGGGACAAGGCCATCACAGACAAAGTCATCCTCATCCAGAAGGTGGTCCGGGGGTTCAAAGACAGGTAGGTGTGAGCCCTACTACCAGATAGGAGGTGGGCTGTGTCAGATGCCTTGCTCAGCAAGCAGCTCCTGAAGAATGCATCACCTAGGGCTCATCTGACCTATCCTACCTGCAGCTGGGGAGAGGGGAGCCCTAATGTGTTAACACTCAGGTGCAGCAAGTATTGGAGGAAAACAGTAGAGGAAACAAGAGGAAAACTCTATTAACTGTCTCAAATATGGACAGAATAGAAGGTTCTGTCCCTGTTCACTGCTGTCTTCAGGGGAGCTGATGTTTGTTATGGCAATGCAGCAGTGGAACTCTGAGCCTGCTGAAGACAATGTTAAGCCTCCAGTCTATGAGGATCCCCACAGGACTGCAATGGAACCACTGGGTCATCCACTGTGACTAACATTGCTCTCCCCAAAGCCAGAGGGGTTCTCAACTCTTCTGTTTGCAACCCAGTTGTCAGATGTGGGAGGAGGGCAGTAATCCATGGGGAGCTCATGGCACAGTTGTGGTAGAAGGCAGGGAGCCACAGCCAAGGACAAGCTCTACCCATGGAGGAGGGACAGTTCTTGGGGCTTTGTGCTCTTTGACTGTCCAAGCCATGGCTGTGACTTGGGTTGTGCCTTAGGCTTTGCAGAAAGGGCATATGCCAAATAACTGTGCAGTCTTTCCAACAGTAATCCTAGCGAGGCCCCCAAACCCTTCCAACACAATTGTGTCCAAGGTGTAGAATCAGGCCAGGCTAAGAAGGATGGGAGGAGCAGATGGAGGTAGCAGGGTGGTGGTGCTCTAGATCATTTGGATTGAATCCATGCACAGGTGCTGGGACAGAAGTGGGGAGAGCAGGCAGAGAAGAGATTTCAGATGCAAGAGGAGGGTGCAGGGCAGGGGGAAGGATGGGACCGTTCTTAGTATCTCCTGCTCTGCCTATTCCCATAACCTGGCAGAATCTGCCTGCAGAGACCTAGCAGAGAGAGCCTCTACAGATCTTTTTGTGAAAGCAAAAGAGAGCTGGGGGAGACTTTTTCAAGTCAAAATTGCAGTGTTTACTCCACCTGGCTGCTCAGTTTCATATCTCCAAAGAGTGAGGCCCAGGAGATGATGATAACTTGTGGCCAAACCACAGAGACAAGTGATTGAAATGCCTTTGCAGGTCCAATTTCCTGAAAGTGAGAAATTCAGTCCTGATGATTCAGAGATACTGGCGTGGACATAACTGCAGGAAGAACTATGGTGCAGTAAGTACGGGGATGCTTCCTCACACCTCTGCCTTCCTACCTCTTTCAGCTGGGACATACGTAAGAGTTTCCTGGCTCAATATGCCCCACCGAGTGTAGATGGGGTTGAGGTTGGCTTTTGACAGCTGGAGCGGTGAATGGAGTTTTGCTCTTGATGCTTTGCCTTCTCATTAAAGAGAGCACCTGACCACCCTCTAGCTGTCCTTTTCCCCGTGAGTTATATATCCACTGCACCAACTGGTGACTTGGGGTTTGAAAAGTCTTCCCCTAGTTTGCAGGTGACTGAAAACTCAAGAGCAACTTCCTCTGAAAAGCAGACTCCATCTCCAGGTGGGACCTTATAGGGGTTTCTCTTTGACCCAGTCCATGGCCCTCTACTCTCCCTGTCCCAGCTGCCTCTGACTCAACAGTGGGTCATTTGGGAAGTGTGCTGGGGTCTAAAGTGTCTCAATATCATTCTCCAAGCCTGCAACTTGATAGGAATAGCCTACAGGGTGGTTAGAATGCTGTCTCCTGACATGAAACAGCCACTTACCTGTCAGTCAGGAGGTCTGCAGGTGCAGGACCTCCATGAGAACAAACCTCATGGCTTGTGGCTACCTTGAGGTGACAGACCAGACCTCCTGAGGCCTGTCAAGGGCAGAAATTCTGTAGGACTTGGTAGGGAGGAAATTTTGTCTCTCTTGGGTTTTGAATCAGTGCAGCAGCCGGAGGATTTAATTTCTCCACCCTCTTGGAGAACCTCCCTCCCAAAGGCTTGTCCTGGTGCGAACTGATTTCAGTGGCTCTTATTTACAGCCGTGCAAGAAGGAGATTAGCTATGGAAATCTGCTTATGGTGGGTGAGCCCCTAGGTGGTGGTGTGGTTTCATCCTGCTCCCTCTTGCAGATGAGGATTGGCTTCCTGAGGCTGCAGGCCCTCTACCGATCCCGCAAGCTCCACAAGCAGTACCACATGGCCCGCCGGCGGATCATCGAGTTTCAGGCACGATGCCGGGGCTACCTGGTCCGCAGGGCTTTCCGCCACCGCCTCTGGGCTGTCCTCACCGTCCAGGCGTATGCCCGGGGCATGATCGCCCGAAGGCTTTATAAGCGCCTCAGGGGGGAAGTAAGTACTGTGGCGGAGGGGTCTGTTGTGGGAAATGGAGGTGGGGAGAGGGGAAATAAACATGCTTCTGCATCACATTCTTATTCATGGGATTGGTATTTAAAGAGCAAAAAAATAAGTAGATGCCTATTCGGGAGGACTTTTGTGTTTGTTCTCCCAGTATCATCGACGTCTGGAAGCAGAGAAACTTCGGCTGGCAGAAGAGGAACGACTCCGAAAGGAGATGAGTGCCAAGAAAGCCAAAGAGGAAGCTGAAAAGAAGCATCAAGTACGTGGGGACTGATCTTTCTGGGGCTCTGTCTCTGTTTTCCAGGGACTGGTTTCGCTCCTTTGAGAGGGAATGCCAAAAATATCTAAGGGATTTCTGCCCTGCTTGAGCTGTTTGTATTTAATTCACTAAAGCGCTCTGTGCTCTAACTAGTTTGAAGCTGCTCCAGAATTTCTGATCTGCTGCACAGGAATGCCAGAGATTACAGTTATTATTTGCTTGCTTTTGCTATTGTATAAAGGCTGAAGGGTGAACTGGGACACTGTGTGTGTGCACACACATGGTTGCTGTACAAAAGAAAAAAATTAGGTCAGTGAGAGTCTCTATGCACAGACCAAACCCTCTAAACAGGCACTAAGGAAGAAGAAAATGCTGTGGCTTTGACCTGCAGTTAGGAAACTGAGGCATGGACATGTCACTGATTTGCTGCAAGCCAGATTGCTGAGATAGTGCCCCAAGCACTCAGCAGTCTGCTTTCCTATAGGCAGGTCCTGCAAAATTTAGTACCAGCTCTTTGGAGGGAGCAGTTTGGTCATTGTACTTGTCCGCTTGCAGGTACGCCTGGCCCAGCTGGCACGGGAAGATGCTGAAAGAGAAGTGAAGGAGAAGGAGGAAGCACGTCGGAAGAAAGAGCTCTTAGAGAAAATGGAGAAAGCTCGCAATGAGCCAGTGAACGACTCAGAAATGGTGGACAAAATGTTTGGATTCCTGGGGACAACCTCGTCCCTACCTGGCCAGGAGGGACAGGCACCCAATGGCTTTGAGGTACTGGAGGTGTACACAAGCCTGGCTATCACATGAAAGGCTTTAACAACACATTAATGAATCGGGGAGAGTGGGGCAATCCAAAACAGGGTCCTTGAAGTCTTCCTTCAAGGCCAAGCTCTTCTGCATGGCCTCAAAGGGCTGACATGCTGTGACTGAGGACAGTCAGGCAATCTGCAGGCTTTCTCTGGGGTTGCTATATGGAGGGGAGCAGTGTCACTATAAGTTCATTGAGGCCTTTGAGTTCTCCCTTGTGGCTCATTGCAGCTTGGTTGTTGGACACCTTTTCCCCATGCTTGGAGTGGGGCCGTGCTTCTCCTACTGTTCTGGGGACGCTCCTGGGCCCAGCATGTCCTTCAGTATTCAAGCTTTTCATAGGCTGCAGAGTTATATTTCATGGTTTTACCTCCAGCTGGCTTTTCCATTGCAGATGGAAATCAGACAGACAGAAAAGTCAGGCCCAAGGGGAAGGGGTAGTTCAGTATCCAAAGCCACACTGAGCACCTGACATGTCCTTCCTTACCAGGATCTTGAGAGAGCCCAGAAGGATCTGGAGGAAGAGGACCTCGATGCAGCATTGCCTCTCCCCGAGGAAGAGGAGGAAGATCTCTCTGAGTACAAATTTGCCAAGTTTGCCGCCACATATTTCCAAGGCACAACAACACACACCTACGTCCGCCGGCCTCTCAAGCAGCCTCTCTTGTACCATGAAGATGAAGGAGACCAGTTGGTGAGACAGGGGATGAAAACCCTTGAGCAGGGCAGAGTGGGTTGGACCAAGCATGGGGAGCCCTTCACCCAGAGGGCACCAATATATAACAGGATATACTGGTGTGCTTAGGGTTTGATGGAAAGCACAGCCCTCATCTGCTGCATATGTGTCAGTCCCACCAGCATGCTTTGAACACTGTAGAGATGAGTTTTAGTGGGACACAGCGGTGAGTCCATCTCTGTACCTTGATATTTGTGTTGGGACAATTAATGATGTGCTCTGGGCTTAGGGCATGGATGATGCAAATTGTTGAGTGAGTACTGCTTGTGAAGCTGCTACTTAGCAGCTGGAAAAGTTTCTTCTTACCATGTGGACCAGTGCAGAGCTAGCAGAGGATAAATGCTTGTCCTTGTAGCCAGTGCTACAAGAGCAGAATCATCCTGAATCTGCATGGTTGTAATTAACATTACATTGGCCCTGAACTTGCTTTCACTGTGGTTCTTCTTCTCCTCTATGGTGGCTTAGGAGCTGTCATTCACTACCTCTTTATGGGGGTTGTATCTCATGAGATGTACCGGGAGACCACAGTGGTCATCCTGATGGATTCAGCATGGCTTGACCACCTCCTTCACTGCCCTGGTGCGAGCTAATGGAGCTTAACTTTCCCTTCAAATAGGCAGCACTTGCTGTATGGATCACTGTCCTCCGCTTTATGGGAGACCTCCCTGAGCCGAAATATCATACAGCCATGAGTGATGGTGGTGAGAAGATACCAGTGATGACAAAAATCTATGAGACTCTTGGGAAGAAGACCTATAAGAAAGAACTGCAGGCTCTGCAGGGAGAAGTAGAGGTAACTGCTCTGGCTGTAGAAGAGATGCTATTTTTAGGTGTTGGATATTGAAATGTGTTGGAAAGAAACAACTTGTGAGGTTTGCTGCAGGCAGTTTGTCAACTTCATTTGCAATGATGCTACAAAGGGTGAATTGCCCATCTGTCAAGTGTTGAGCCTGCCCCTTCTTCTTCACAGGGATAACTGAATGTTCCCCAGCAATACAGTAAGGAAAGTGCCTGAATATCTCTCATGAGGCTTTGATCTCTCTCCTCCTTGTAGGGCAGAAATACATGGGGGGAGTGCAATGTCCTGTGTCATTGGTCTCATTTGGGGATTTCTTTTTGATCTGCCCTGGTTCAGAAGAGAATAAATTAAAAATGCGCCCTTAATCTTGGAGCAGGAAACAAAGAGTTACCAGAGGATTAAGCTGCGGAAATCCAAAAAAAATCCCTATTTCATCCTCAGCACATTTTGGGATGTCACAGGAGGACTTCATCTTAGGACCACTCCCAGATAAGACATTGTTCTGGATAAATCACTGTCCATAGCACTGATACGCTTCCATCTTTGGCAGTTGCTTTATTCAATGGGTCAAGATATTATCTGGTATTGGGATTTTCTAGGTGGAAGTGTTGCAATTTCAAGTTTTCTGCAGTATCATCTGGACAAGCCCCTGTGGTATTGGCAGATGTAAATTAACAAATCTCCTAGTTTTTAGAGATGGTGATGTTACTCAGCACTTGCACTTGCACCTGAGAAGGAGAGTAGCCTCATCTGGATTGTAATTCTATAAAAATATACACCAAAAATCACCTTTCATTCCTTCTACCTACCAATTCTCACTTTTTTATAACAAAAAGGTATATTTTGGCCAACTGAGACATCAGGCAGTACAGAAGAGAAGGAAAATTTAAAGTCTCATTTTTGTCTGTGGCTACATCTGCTCTGCAGAGTGCACAACAGTGCAGAGAGAGGTCTGAGCTGACCCTGAGCATGGTGATATGAAAATCACATACAGTTTACATTATCAGCATGGCTGTATAATGGATATAAACCATCGCAGCTGCAGGGCTAGAAGTGTTGATCTGGTGTAAAGTCATGGTCTTTTCAAAGCTGTTTAACTAGGGAGAGGTTAACTGGGTCAAAAAGTGAAGTGATTATTGATTTTGATCCCACAGCGGGCATAAAGTTGGTATCATAGTAGAAAGACAACAGTAACTTGATGGTAATGTAGTCAGTGCCTGGGTTTGTCCCACATCACATTTATTCTTCTTTGAGATCTACAGGAGCCCAGAGCTAGTTAAGAGTGGTGAAACCCATCACCAGGGCTCGGTTTTGGGGCCAGTCCTGTTTAACGTCATTATCAAAGATCTGGATGAGGGGATTGAGTGCTCCCTCAGCAAGTTTGTAGATGACGCTAAGTTGGGAGGGAGTGTTGATCTGCCTGAGAGTAGGAAGGCTCTGCAGAGGGACCTGGATAGGCTGAATCAATGGGCTAAGGCCAGCTGTATGAGCTTCAACAAGGCCAAGTGCCAGGTCCTGCACTTCGGTCGCAATAACCCCATGCAGCACTACAGGCTTGGGGACAAGTGGCTGGAAAGCTGCCATGTAGAAAAGGACCTGGGAGTGTTGGTGGACAGCAGAATGACCATGAGCCAGCAATGTCCCCTCATGACCAAGAAGGCCAATGGCATCCGGGGGTGTATCAGAAGGGCTGTGGTTAGTAGGTCGAGAGAGGTTCTCCTTCCCCTCTACTCTGCCCTGGTGAGACTACCTTTGGAATATTGTGTTTAGTTCTGGGCCCCTCAGTTCAAGGAGGACAGGGAATTGCTTGAAAGAGTCCAGCGCAGAGCCACAAAGATGATTGAGGGAGTGGAGCATCTCCCTTACGAGGAGCGGCTGAGGGACCTGGGTCTCTTTAGGTTGGAGAAGAGGAGACTGAGGGGTGACCTCATTCATGTTTATAAATTTATTAAGAGCGAGTGTCAGGAGGAAGGAGCCAGGCTCTTAGTGACAGCCAGTGACAGGACAAGGGGCAATGGGAGCAAGCTGGAGCATAGGAGGTGCAATTTGAATATGAGGAAAAATGTTTTTACTGTAAGGGCTACAGAGCACTGGCCCAGGCTGCCCAGAGAGGCTGTGGAGTCTCCTTCTCTGCAGACATTCAAAACCCGCCTGGACGTGTTCCTGTGTGACCTGGTCTGGGTGATCCTGCTCTGGCAGGGGTTGGACTGGATGATCTTTTGAGGTCCCTTCCAACTCCTAATATTCTGTCATTCTGTGATTCTGTGAAAACCTGATGGATAATTACCTGTCTGTGTATCCCTGGCTAGATGACTTCCAACTCACAAAGCTGCTATGCAAATGGCTCAAATCAGAGAGTTCACCATTTGCAATGTAGGAGTGAGCCTGAATGGCATCCAGCAGAACTGGGTGGGCTTAGGCTGACTAGGAGTAGGTCATGTATTCAACATAGCTATTTCAGATGTCCCCAGTATGTAATTTTGATCTGAGGGAGGCTCGTTGATTAGAGAGTATCTACAAAATTCAGAGCCAGACTTGGGTTACTGTGGGGCATATGGGAATATGTGTCAACACTTCTGGCTCCCACCAGCCTCTGCAATATCTCACTCTCTGCTCAGGATTAATGGTCATTTGCAGAAGCCCAGGGAAGGTGGGTCGAGCACATACTCAGCGTCTCACCACATTGCATCCACACCTCTTGCTTTGCAGAGTACTCACATTGATGGGCACAAGAAGAACAGTGTGCGGCACAAACTGGTCTCCTTAACACTCAAGAAGAAATCCAAACTGACGGAGGAGGTGAGAGGAGACGCTTGGCCGCCTGGCAGCACAAGTGCCGTTGGATTGTCTGCAGCCCTCTCTGACTCTCTTCTGCTTTTCCCTAGACAACATAGAACCAGCCCTCCTCTGGGTTTGGCGCTACCTGTCTCTCTGCCTGAAAGATTTAAGGAGTGTTTAAGGGGAAAGGTTGGCTTCCCGTGTCTCCTTGAGTCATTCTGCACTTCGCACCGGCCTCCCCTCGGCTCCCGTTCTCCATCCATCCAGCACCTTCCCTCCCCTCTTTCACAGTCCTCCATCCAGCTGCCGATACCTCCCACCACTCTGTGATGGTCTGAATGTTATCCCTGCTTTTAGCTTACTGCCCTCCACCATGGCGTAGGCAGCAGAATTTGGGTCTCCAAAAGTGCTCACTCATCCTCTGCTCCTCTCCAGTTCAGGGGCAAAACTCCTCATGGGAGAGCTGAGAGCTTTTGGAAATCCCATCTCAAAAGAGTGAGGAGCAATAAATCGTTTGGGTGGGAGGGATTAAAACAATGCAAAGACATGGATTCAGTCTTGTTTTACACATTGCCATGTCCACTTCCAGAGCAGGCAGCATCTCACCTGGCTGTAGCTGCTTAAGGGCATGAAGATTTCCCTCTGAGATGGTCACCCTCCTTCCCTTTAGCATCAGTGAGGAGAAACAGGACCCAATTCAGCTTATCCTAATGTGGCTCTGAAAGCACTCTAGAAATTGCCGTCTTTCTCCAGTGGCTCTAAATGGAGACTGGGTTGACTAGCTGAGACAGAGGACTGGTATGCCATCTCTGTTTTCACAAACAGCACCATGCTTACGTGGTTTTGGCTGCATCATTAGCATGGAAAGCGGGTCCATTTTGTCAGTGTTTTTGTGATCTTTTTAATATGAATGAGCTGAAAAGACAGGTCCTCTTTGACAATAAGCTGAGGTTGTTCCGAAGAGCTGGAATGCAAGGGTGCCATTGTAGAAACCCTGGGCAAAGACCAAGCAAATGGAAGTGTGACTAGACAGGACCATTTTCAGCTTCACCCATATGTGACTAAAGCCAACAAAGTCATACCCTCCCATTGCTGTTAAAGCGCTAGACTGAAGAACCTCTAAGACCCTTCCTGGCTGGTGGAGGAGTCCCCCTGGGGGAACAACACACATTTGGAATGGGGGTGGGGGGGAACATAGTAGCTGGCTGTACTGAAAGAGAGCAATGTGTCTGGTTGGCAGGTGACAAAGAGGCTTCATGATGGTGAGTCTACACTCCAGGGTAATAGCATGCTCGAAGACCGACCCACCTCCAACCTGGAGAAGCTCCATTTCATTATTGGTAATGGCATCCTCAGGCCAGCCTTAAGGTTAGAAATCAAGACAAAGGCATGGACATGCCATTCTTTTAATTCCTTCTTCCTTGAGCAGTTCTTGAGCTATTCAAATGATTTTGCTACTTTATGCAGCTTCACAAAGCTCCCATTATATCATTTTTCTTGTTGTGTTGTATAATATGGGCTGGGCTGGATCATATTCCTTCCTGTCCATGTCAGGCATAATGGAAAGACCATGCAGAGGGATTCAAATGCTTCTGAAAGTGCTAGTAGCTACTGGATTGGTTTTTTAATGCTCACTCTTGTTCACTAGCCTTCGGTTTCTATTTGGCCATTAGATCTCTTTTGTTTGTGTGAGTTTACCATCTGTTTTAATGGTATACTAATGAAAAACTCAAAGTCATTTCAGTTGCTAAATTAAGTATTCAAAAATTGGAAGATGCCAAATTAAGGCCAGTGCACATCTTTGGTTTAGCACATTTATGTGTGAGTGTTATAATACAGTCCTTGTTCATGTAGTCTCACACTCTGTTCACTCACACCTACCTGCTCACTCGAGGAACAGCATGAACATCCTCATCTGATGACCAGCTTCTCTCATTTTCATTTTATCCTCACAGTTCACCATGAAACATCACTTTTCTGCACAAAGTCTGCTCAGAAGGCTAATTTGGTAGAGTCCCATGGGCTTTCCCATTGGGCTTGTCAGTGTAGAAGTTTGGCTAATATTTTTGTTGCTTCTCATGTAAATGAGGAAGTACTGTTATCCCTCATTTTGCATGTAGAGAACTAAAGTTAAAAGTGAACATTAAGTCCCAAATTGAGATACCTGTCAATGTACGTGTCTGTTTGGACGTAAGAGCTGGACAAACCTTGACTTTCACTGGAATCGATAGTTCCCAACATTTCCACAAAGCAAACTCAGGTTTCTCAAGAGGAACAGCCAGCAAATGAAGACTCCTAGTTGATGGCCCTCTGTGAAAGTTAGTTCAGGAGACTCTGTTGGTATCACTGGGAAATCTTTGTCAGAAACCAGAATAGATGCCATCGTCCAGAGGTGACATTGAGCTTCCTTGCACCTTGAGACTCCCTGTTATTTCTGTTATTACTCCTTCTCTAAGCAGTGTCAGTTGGCTGTGTAAAATCTCAGCTGATGCACAGGGAAGACTCAACAGATGTTACAGGGCTGGTAAAGAACCACCTTTTGGAGACACTGCAATGATCAGTGACCATCATTAAGGCGGTTAAATGAATACCCTTGCAATTCTAAAATGAACCTTTACCTATCGATCACATGCAGATGGGGTCTGGCTCTACCTCTGTTCATGCTGAAAACCACCACCTTGTTACCTCTAACGATTTTTTAATTCCTATTGCAGGGATGAAATCTATTGTCAAATCTGCAAGCAACTGACTCAGAACCCATCCAAAAGCAGCCACGCCAGAGGTTGGATCCTGATGTCCCTCTGCGTAGGATGTTTTGCTCCTTCTGAGAAGTTTGTGAAGGTAAATTGTAGACAATATTTGTTTCATTAATTATCTGCCAGTACCTTTTCTTTTGCATCCATGGGACCAGCTTTTTTCTCAGGTTTCACAGTAGAGGGAATCCTGGTCTTTATCTTTGCCAGGAATGAAAATGATGTAAAATTCCTAAGAAAAATGTGTGTGATCCCAACTCAGTATCTAAAGTGGATCAGATGACTCACTACTGAGAGGTGACTTTCTCTTCTCCGTGACTACAAAGGGAGTGTATACAACCAGTTCAGATGATGTCTCCTGCACTTTAGGTCAGTGAAGATGTGGTTAAGTGACTTCTGGCTGGAAAGTTGATTGTGGGAGGCTACAAGTGGAATTTGCATACCCAGAATAGCACACATTTCTCCTCTGTTTCTCACATGCAAAGGTCTGTGCATTCATTCAAGCATCTACTAGCTTTGACAGTATGACCTCAGGCATGTACTCACTTGGCAAGGAATAGTACTACACAGCTAATTATAAATATAACTAAATATAAAAAACTGCACATAGAAAGGGATTAATTTACATGAAAGTATGTTTGCATAGTTGCTCTCTGCATGCTACAACTTGCCCCACCATGTGTCATACTGAAAACATCCAACTCTGAACAGTCACATGAGAGATGACATGTAATACATCTTCAGAAGCACTGTAGATGAGCAGGAGTGAAGTTAGTGGGAGATGCTAAGTGGCTGACACTTTTGAAAATCAGGTTGTTCTTAAGTACTTTCATTTTTTTCTGGGCAAAGTTTCATTGCCTATATTTGAATAGCCTGCTTTCCAAATGAGTTACACACCTAGAGTCTCACTAACACACATTGGACTGCTCAACTTAATCCCATGTCTAAGAGTTCCTCTGGCTTAGGGCAAAGGGCTCAGCACCGTGTCTTTGCTTTATGATGATGTAAGACCTCCTTTGTCCCTCTCAGATCTTTGAATGTTGGAGCCTGGGCATGCTCCCAAGCCTGCTGGAGTTAAAGATGTTCCATTAATTTCCATAGATATCAGATCACATACCAGGTCCTCAGCACTGAAAGAGCTGAAACCAAGAATAGAAATCCCTCTTTCATCCCTAGGCCTTGCCAGTATGAAATTTAATAAAGCAGATAAATCACTGGCAAAGTGGCAGAAAATTAAATTATGTCTGGAAATGAGATCTGAGAAAGTATGCCACAGAAGGTTTAAATCTTTAATGGCGGACAATTATTTTAGGTGAGTGAAGCACTTCTCAAAAATAATTTATGGATAGCTCTGGAGACTCAGACATAGAATCACAGAATCACGGAATAGTTTGGGTTGGAATGACCTTTTAAAGGTCGTCTGGTCCAACCCCCCTGCAATGAGCAGGGACATCTTCAGTAGGATCGGGTTGCTCAGAGCCCCGTCCAACCTGACCTTGAATGTGTCCAGGAATGGGGCATCTTCCACCTCTGTAAGCAACCTGTGCCAGTGTTTCACATGTATCTCTGCCCAGAGTTATGATCCATGATGAAATATATGGCAGTGTTCCCAACAACTTCAGAATGGGTTTATACTATTCTGCCATTATTCATCAGCCTTTTGAACCTTAGGCTGTTGGAGATGATAGGCAGCCTGTAGTGACTGAAGCTCCTCAAGCATGGGTGCAGACAACACTTGCAGCAGCCTACACTGTGGTTACCTTTCCAGGCCCCAGTCTCATAAGTAGCAACACACAAGCAGTGACGTGAGCAATGTCTGAGAGCTCCTCTGAAGCCACTGTAGATATCCATGGGGGCATCACTGACACTTTCCAGGTTAAAACATTATGTTTTGGGATAAAGCATTCTCATGATGCAGTGTTAACTCTGCCCCTGAACCACATATGTTCCCAACCAGACTCACTTTTTTGTTTTGTAAAAAGTGGAGGAAAATTCAAAGTTTGTCGGAATTCAGAGAAAGTTTCTGTTTTGAAGCTAGGCCACCTAGTCCAGTCCATCCTGGACTGGGAGACAAACTCCACATCAGTGACAGAACTTACTCTCACAATCACAGAATCACAGAATATTAGGAGTTGGAAGGGACCTCAAAAGATCATCCAGTCCAAACCCTGGCAGAGCAGGATCACCCAGACCAGGTCACACAGGAACGTGTCCAGGTGGGTTTTGAATGTCTCCAGAGAAGGAGACTCCACAACTTCTCTGGGCAGCCAGGGACAGGGCTCTGTCACCCTCTCAGTAAAGAAGTTTTTCCTTATGTTCAGGTTGAACCTCCTATGCTCAGGCTCTTAATCTATCAGTGCCATGTTTTCAGGAGCCAGTAGTTAGCTGAGGTCTGATTTACTTTGAGTTCACAGACTACTATTTGAATGTGTGATAATCACACATTGGCTATCAGCTAGTTAGCTAGTTGACATTTTGTTAATCTCACCTCTTTTTCAATTGATGCCCTAACTTCTCATATAGTACCATCCACCATTTTAATAGAAGGAAAAGCATATAAGTGTAAATATATCTTAGCATTTCTTTCCTGTACTCTTCCATGCACTGACTGGATACTTTTCTCCTGAAACCTCTAGGCTCTAACTTTAATGGCAGCAATATTATGGAAAAAAAGATGAGGACTTTCAGGAAACTGTTGTGCCTGAGTGTTATTCCACAGACTTCAGAAGTGTCTGTTAGAACTGAACATTTTGAGGAGGATTTAGCTGATAATGAGGCAGTCTTCGATATGTTTTCCCACTCCCAAATATGAAGGTCATGCTTTGAATCCAAATAGACACCTTTATTGCATCATATGCTAAGCTTGGGTCAAGACACCTTAGCAGTCCTGTTCTTTGTACCTTTCTTTCAACTAATGAAGGATTTTGGTGGGAAGGTTCAGTCACAAGAAATACAAAAAATATGTAATTACATAGTTCATTATTAAGAACATAATTAAAAACTATACTTTTACACAACCTCAGCTGCTTGCAGTCATTTGCAATGGCTCCCATCCATATAACCTGGCTGTATTACCTAGTTATTTCAGAGTATCACTATAAGTTACGATTGACACTGATATCTGTGTCTCTAGCTATGTTTTTTATGGACTGACAATGTTATAGAGCAGTCTGTGTTACTGAAGGAACAGCTCTATTTTCATTCAACAAGCCCTTTATCTATCTATAAAGTCTCTGTGAAAAATATTATTTACAGAACTATTAGCCTTAGCTACCTTTTTGGCCAAGATATTTATGTAATAGTTTTAAGTGTATTATCTTTCTTATTGCAGAAGTCACTGGATGTAATTCTATCTACAATAATGCGGTTGTATTTTTAACGTATGGTAAAGTGCTTCAAATTCTGGTTTAGGATCTTCTAAAATGCAATTTGAAATCTGACTCAAGAAACATTTGTTTAATGTAATTGTGAAAGATCTTTTATACTGGCAGCTAAGTGTTCTGAGTGACATTTGCTTGCAATTCTCCTGAATCATTACTTATAGGTCTTTTTCATTCAATCCCATCTTTTTGGCCAACACTCAATAACATTTTATAATACTTCTTTGAAATACAGAGGCAGCTATAGCAGAAACAGAAAAGCTGCTGCACTGGCTTCGATCCAAGATCTGTCTAGGCTGGTATCTTATCTCCACCAAGGCCAGAAATGCCCAGTATAAGAACAAGGCAAGGGTGCAAACTGCCCTTCTCTCTCTCAGCTTCCAGCAATGTGATGTAGGAACATCCTGAGCCTGTCTGGTATAACTGCCATTAGTCCCAGAGGGCTTTTCTCCAATAAAACATTGCTTTTTAACCTTTGCAAATGTTTGGCCTCTAAAACCAATGGTCTAACCAATGTGTTCCCTGCTGCCAACAGTATTTAAGGAACTTTATCAACGGAGGACCCCCAGGTTATGCTCCCTATTGCGAAGAGAGGCTAAGGCGGACGTTTGCCAATGGGACAAGGACACAGCCACCCAGCTGGCTGGAGCTGCAGGTATGAGACCCTCCATCCCTTCCCCAGGCAGCTGGAGCTCAAGCCTTTCACTATCGCAGGAACCACATCTCTGCAAGGACAGAAAGTAGCATGAGAAAACACCTATTTCTCTCAAGAATTTTCATATATTTCCAAGTTATTGCATTCCCTATGCATCCTGGCTTTGCTCCAGAGTATGTTGAAAATCAATCCCTTTGGCTACATCAATATTTGTAAATTAAATGTGCTCAAGAGTGCTCTCAGGCATTGAGGCCAGCTGGCACAGAGCAAGCCCCCATGTATGATAGGAAACTGTCTTCCAGATGAAAATGGCTGCAGGCAAACTGCGTACTGAGAATGGTTCCTGGGACTTGTTTGGGAATAGTCACAGCTGGATCAGGCATGGTTTGTGCACTAATTGATCATTTTCAATGCTGGTTTACTAACATAGACACAGCTGTGCTCCACTGCCCAGGAGCATTTCCAGGCATGCTTGCATTTACTGGATTAGGCACTTTGATGACTGAATGTATTAAATAAAAAATCTGGGACTTTCAAGAGCTTCCAGTAGTGGACCATACATTATCCTGTTGAGAAGTGTGTTATGGTAGTATTGAAAAGCAGGCAGTCAGAGGGATTGGGAATTAGAAAATTGAGTGGAAGAGTATGTAGGTAAACAGTCTCAATGGGATTGAAATACACATGCCTTTATAAAGTGTGACTTTAATCCATTAGGCAACCAAATCCAAGAAACCAATCATGCTGCCTGTCACATTTATGGATGGGACAACAAAAACACTGTTGACCGACTCTGCAACAACTGCTAAAGAGCTCTGTAATTCTTTGGCCGACAAAATCAGCCTGAAGGATCGATTTGGCTTTTCACTTTACATTGCACTTTTTGACAAGGTATGTCTTAAATTATGTTCCTGACTAACCCTATAAAAGAAGAAGGAGGTTCTCCTTGCTGTCACATATCTTCCAGAGGTCAGAAGGGCCCTGTGCTCTGAGCAAATGGCCAGCCTTGAGGTCAGGAAGAAGCATTTCTCCAGTGCAAGTGCAAACATGATTTTCATTATAAGAGTAGTCAAACACTGGAGCAGGGTTGCAGAGACACAGACTTCCAGAAATGCCTTTCCACCTACATTATTCTGTGATGCTGTGCTCTTGTTCTCAGTCAAGATACTTGGAATTGAATTTCCAGTAAAACAGGCAGCCTGGACTTTTGCACAAGAGAGGAACTACATTAAATAGAAATCTGATGACTGAAATTAAGCTTCCAAAATGAACTGAAATCTGAACTGTCATACCTGCGTTAGCATTTAAACCAATTTATTTAAACTAAAAACATACATTTTTTCAGAAATTCCTTAAAAATAAAGGTGAGTGTAAATGAGAAGGAAAAACAAACCTAGGGTAGAACTTCATCAGGTGAGAAATAATTATTCCTGTAGCTGCTGAAAGTGGATGAAGTATATTCTCACTTCCATATGTGGACACCTCTGTCTATGAATGGAGAAGAAAATGGTTTATACCTCATCCTCTTGGTCTCTTTTGAGGAAACATTCATCCAAGGATGTTCACTCTGAGAACACATAGTGCTTTAGGGCCTCATGTCAGCCCATACTGAGAAAAGAGAGGTAATAAATCTTCTGGAACAGGACAGGCTTTTTATTCTGGGTTTGTCTGATGATTAGCACAGTTAGATCCAAGTCCATGATTTTGAAACAGGGTGTTTCAAATCACAGTGTGAGTAAACAATACTTTATAATGGGACCATTAACTTTGCTAATTCACGTTGATGTTCTCCTTACTTTCTGAATGGGAAATTGTAGCTCAAAACAAAATGTCTCACCCAGCTATGCTGTAGACCTGGCTAATAGAGATAGATACTTTGATTTATTTTGATTATAAAGGAAGCCTGGATGAGTGACTCAGAGACAGATACCTCTACCTAGAGAGATCAGCATTTAGTCGGGTGAATGTCACATTTCCCTCTGCCGTGACTAGGTGTCCTCACTGGGGAGCGGCAATGACCATGTGATGGATGCTGTATCTCAGTGCGAGCAGTACGCCAAGGAGCAGGGAGCACAGGAGCGCAACGCACCATGGCGGCTCTTCTTCAGGAAGGAGATCTTCACTCCTTGGCACAACCCAAGTGAGGACAACGTGGCCACCAATCTCATCTACCAACAAATCGTGCGAGGGGTGAAGTTTGGGGAGTACCGGTGTGACAAGGTATGTGACCTCAGCAGCTACTGGTCTGGTCCAACACGTATCCTTGACACGGTGAAATAAGTCTCACCAAAGGGGATAAGAAATCTTCTTCCCTGAACATCTGCTAGCTTGGGGATTATGGTATTCACTTGGGAAACAGTAGGCACAGGAATCAGATCCTCTCAGCTGGGGAGAGATCAGATGCTCCCATGTGCTGCATGAGCACTCTCTCATGGTGAACTTTGGTTGAGAGAGTGAATGGCCACTTCATCCACCAGCCTCAGTTGGGAGGGCCACAGGTAGTCTGTAACCAGATCCCCATATCAGGAGTACACAGAAGGATCCTATTTCGTAAATCCTGCTAAGCCTTAGACATGATACCCAGACCTCTGCCATGCAGTACAAACCAAATAATGCTGAAGGGACATAGGCAACAGAAACCTATACCTCTGGAGTCTCTGGGAGCATGTAGAATTATTCCAATGTCACTGAAATAAGCATCTCAAGAGACATCAAAATCTCTGACAATGTCCATCACATTTTGTTTAGCTTGTGTTTAAAAAAATTCAGCTGTCAAATTGAAGTTCTCTCTCTTCCCCAAGACCCAATCATTCTCCTGTGGTCTGAGGGAATCCAGTCACCTTGGAAAATAAATAATCTTTTCCCATCTATACTGCAATAACTGCAGCTCTTTTATCCTATCAGAAGTTTTGCCCTTTCTTGCTCCACTTCTCTTGCTCCTGGCTCCTTGTGCTATTATCACCTCAAGAGTTTTATTATTTCACCCCAAAATGCTTGGAATGTAGCTGCACTGAAGGACATTTTACAGTTCTGCATTATGCCCAGGTTGCTGGGCTTCTCAAGTATGAGAAATGATGGATACATGCAGTTTGCAATAATTAAATCTGTCTACCATAGCAAAATCACCCACTGCTGACTGCAGGCATCAGGAGCAGACTGAACTGCAAGGAAAGACTGAGACAAACATGTTTTTTATGGTTGGACTCAATGATCTTAAAGGTCTTTTCCAACCTAAGTGATTCTAAGATTCTGTGTTCACACACAGTACAGAATTGCATGGTGTTGGCCACTGAACATGTTAAGGATTAATCATAACTTGTAGTGGTCAATGTCCTGAACTTCAGATGTGCAAAAAGCACTGATGAAGTTCTGCTGAAGGGCAGTGTCCCCACACCAATCTGAAGCAGCAGTACCTCCAGCCTCCACAAAGAGCTCCTTGAGTGATGGAGGATGGATGTTGAGGTGCTGGCCTAGTAACAGCATTAAGTTGGCTTGTTTGGCTTCCACAGGAAGAAGATCTGGCAGAACTGGCTTCCCAGCAGTACTATGTGGACTATGGGTCTGAGATGGTACTGGAAAGGCTGCTGAATCTAATTCCATCCTACATCCCGGACAGAGAGATCACAGCTTCGAAAACAGTGGAAAAATGGGCTCAGCTCATTATAGCTGCACATAAAAAGGTAGGGACAATAGACCACCTGGCAAGGGCTAAGACAAGCTTCAGTAGCTTTGTGAGCCTTTTAAACATACATCACACATCATAGCTTAGCTCTTAGCCCAGCCTGAAGCTAAATCAAAGAGAAAGGGCAGGTTCGTATTAGCCATATCCATCTTTACCACTGGTTTTGAGGCAAGATCTGACAGAAGATGACAACCTGCAGAAATTCACTGTGAGAGCAAAATGCCATCTCTGGGGTCTTGTTCCTGTTAAACATGATTCTCATGCTATTGGTTGTATTACTGTGGCAGTTTGTGTCTCCAGGCAATGCCAGGACCTCATTGTGCCAGGCATTGTATAAAGCCTCCCTGATTTCCCTAAGAACATTTGTGACACTCTCCCACAGCGACACCTTCCATAGCTCATTACCCATAACACGTGATCAGCCATGAGGGCTGGTCGTCCAGGCATGAGAATTGGCATTCACTTAACAGCAGGGCACAGCTTCAGATTAAGACCCCTAAAATGTAACCGTCTCCATATGCATTAGGAGTCTCACCTCCCGTTACTGTCAGTGGAGACCCAAGGATGCAGTTCTTGAAAGCTGGATCTTGCAGGTCCTCCATCAGCCTGTCAGCTGCATACAGAAGTCTCAGGTATTTGAGGATGTCGAAAATGAAGCTCAGTGTCTGTGCTTAAAGGCTATTTAGTGGCTGTTTCCAGCTAAAGGACTGTCAAGCTGAAAGGTAGACACCTTAGGGAAACCCAAAGTTAGCTGAGATGAATTCCCACCCGCACCGGTCACTCTGGATGCAGCCTTCTCAGTTGACTTACTCCCTGAAGTGATAACCAAAATTTTGCCAGGGCTTTGTACAGCCTGTCTCATGTTCCTGTAGGGCTTTGGCCCTTAGCCTCATTAAGACCTAAATTAATATTAGTTCCAAGATCTTCAGGTGACATGAATTGGTTTTGTTTGCTCTTTTCTTTGCTATAACTGGGTTCATGCTTCATGTTGGTTTCAATTTGCTTTGTCTGTAGGGAATTTATACTCAGAAGAGGACAGACCCCAAAAAAGTCAAGGAAGAGGTAGTGGATTTTGCACGTTTCAAGTGGCCTTTGCTGTTTTCTCGGTTTTATGAAGCCTTCAAATTCTCAGGTGAGTCAGAAAAGCATAGCCCCAGAGCACAGGGTGTTCCAAAGCAAAAGGAAGGAGAAATAGGGACTCCACAGATGAGAAGACTTAATGGACCATCTATCTGGTCTTTTTTAGATAAGTTATTTTTTGGTGCATCCTGATTAGCAACAGCTCAAAGCTATGAGTCTGACATTATTTCTCTTCCTAAAAATAACACTGATTTTCTTGGTCATTACATCCTAAGATCTTTCATGAAATGATTGTATGTCTTGCTTTCATCTCAGGGCCAAGCCTGCCTAAAAATGATGTGATTGTAGCTGTCAACTGGACAGGGGTGTACTTTGTAGATGAACAGGAGCAGGTTCTCTTGGAGCTCTCTTTCCCAGAGGTCACAGCTGTGTCAAGCAGCAGGTAAGGAGGAATAAATTTAGCTGGTAATCTCACCCTTTATCAGTCTTATTCCAGACTTTGCCTCTTGATGCCATTGTCTTTCCTGTTTATGTCTCCTATAAAAATATATCCCAGAGGGGGAAAGCTGCAAGGGCAGAGTTTCACCTTGGCCACCATTAAAGGCGATGAATACACTTTCACCTCCAACAATGCAGAGGATATCCGGGATCTGGTGGTGACCTTCCTTGAAGGATTAAGGAAAAGATCCAAGTATGTGGTCACTCTGCAAGATAACCCAAACCCTGGTAAGTGAATGGCCCAGCCCAGTGGCAATGATATAGATAGATTACTTACTCCAAAGGGATTTGGCAAAAAAACCTGAAACTACTGGTTGTTCTTCTTGCAGTGGGAGAAGATTCTGGGTTCCTCAGCTTCCTTAAAGGAGACCTCATAGTTCTGGACCAGGACACAGGAGAAAATGTGATGAACTCAGGGTGGGCTAATGGGTTCAACGAACGAACCAAGCAGAGAG
>NW_010201089.1:123690-135016 GCF_000695765.1 Mesitornis unicolor | reverse complement strand
TCCCTACAGATTCTGTCTACGTCTTGCCTACAGTCACCATGCCTCCTCTGGAGATCGTGGTAAGCTGTCTTACAGAATGGCACAACTTCATACAAAGCCCAAGGAAGTCAAAGCCTTTCTGAAGAGCTTAGATGTGGCCAGAGCCTCCCTGACAATAAGGTGAATGCCAGAGTGGCTGAGAAGGCAGAAGTGATCTCAGCCTTTTCTCTGGTCTTTGAACACCTCAAGCTCATTACTTGGAATATCCATGGATCCTGCCAGGAACACAGGAGGTTCCACTTAAATTTGAGAAGAAACTTCTTCTCAGTGAGGGTGACAGAGCACTGGAACAGGCTGCCCAGAGAGGTTGTGGAGTCTCCTTCTCTGGAGACATTCAAAACCCGCCTGGACGCCTTCCTGTGCAACCTCATCTAGGTGTTCCTGCTCCGGCAGGGGGATTGGACTAGATGATCTTTTGAGGTCCCTTCCAATCCCTAACGTTCTGTGATTCTGTGATTCTGTGATATCCCTCTGACTGGCTTGATTACTTGTAGGTGTATTTGGAGTTGGTTGGTGCACGCATTTGCCTATGGAGCTGTGGGATCAAAAGCACCTTATTTTAATTAGGAAATTATCCACACTGTGAAAACATTTGTTATTCCTTGTGTTTGTGACTGTGAATGGCACAGAGAAATGACAATTGCAGAGTTCTTATTATTAACTGGAATTAATGGGTTACTCTTACTCACTCACCGCTGTTCTTTTCATTTTATATCTGCTTCCTCTCTCTCTGAATACATCATATTTATATTGTATCCAATACACCAGGTGACAGAGACCTTTTTGTCCCACAGGCACTGGTTACGATGACCCCTGACCAACGACAAGATGTTATCAGAACCTCTCAGCTGGCAATTTCAGACAGTGAAGAGAGGGCGAAGCCATACACCTTGGAGGAATTTTCCTATGATTATTTTAGGTGATTTTTTAAACCATCTCCAAAAATAATAGGAGTAGGAATAAATCTCCAGTTAGCTTGGGAATCAGAATAATTTTGGCTACTGAAAAAGACTTTAAATGTCCCTTTGTGTGACTGTACAACTACAACTTCCAGTTTAGGTCATGGCTTTTGAGCTGTAGGTTTTCAACAGACAAGGTTTTATGAAAGATTTCTTCAGATTGGCTCAGCACAGATGCAATTGTGAAATTTAGTATTATGTGGGAGGCTGTACTTAGTGGTCTGCTATTCCTTTCCTATGATCCCATACACAGCCTCAGACCATATAGGCAGCAGCTGAATTAAGTGTGGACATTCTCATCTCATCTCCAAAGATTTAAATGTGCACCACTGCTGACCAGACTGGTCCCAAAACTCCCACTACTGTTCAGATGGTCTGGCAATCCAAACAGGCAGACCAGATCCTCTGGGATGTCTTCACCCTGGTAGGCTTGCTCTGCTAGGCAATATTCTTTCAGTGCTGTCACCTTGACCATCCATTGCCATAATCCTACCTTTTGTGGTTAGAAGCTTTTTGGAGTAGAGGAAGTTTTTTTCGTGTCAGTACCTGGGTAGGGTCCTTAAGGGCCCTTTTTGAGCCCTAGGGAAGTACAAATGGGTATCCGTAGGCAGAACTGGAGCTAGATTGTTCCTTCACTTGCTAAACCGTAATGTCCCATTTGGTGTCAAGAGTTCATTTGCCAAGTGCTGTGAGCAACCTTCCCAGGTGAAACATTGGCCTCAAGCTGTCCCTTTTATCCTGGTAACATCTCCACCTTTCCGCTTGCTTTGTCTTTGCTGCC
Organism: Mesitornis unicolor; assembly: GCF_000695765.1. Taxonomy (NCBI): domain Eukaryota; kingdom Metazoa; phylum Chordata; class Aves; order Mesitornithiformes; family Mesitornithidae; genus Mesitornis; species Mesitornis unicolor. The sequence goes on along the minus strand of NW_010201089.1, from coordinate 133,237 downwards.
AGACCACCTCCCAAGCACACCCTGAGCCGGGTCATGATCACCAAGAGCCGTGGGAAGGACAAGCTGTGGTGTTACACCCGTGAGCCCATCAAGCAGCCATTGCTGAAGAAGATCCTGGGCAGCGAGGAGCTGTCTCAAGAAGCCTGCATGGCCTTCATTGATATCCTTTCACTGTCTGGGGAAGCCCTTGGGCAACAGGTCTGACAGGCAAAGGGCTGAGAAACATCTTTAGGGTCACAAGCAAAGCCCATGGAAAGGTTTGTGGTGCCTCTTAAGGGGTTTGGGACCATGTCAGAGGCTTGGAGATGGGTCTGATCCTGAAATCTGTATTCAAGCATGCTTGAGATCTGAAGGGTGTCTAATTCTTAGTAAATGAGGACCAGGGAACAAGTTTTTGAGTCCAGCTGATCCACACTGCTTAATGGTTAACTCATTGGCTCTGGTCTGGCTTGCTTCAAAATACATCTGCTGTGGAAGGCTATAGCCCTAACCAGTGTGGATGCAAACCAGTTCACATGGCCTCAGGGACAGAATTTGATGCCTGAATATCCCTTACTTGGCAGAACGTAGACAGCATGGGAGAGACAAACTTGAGTGCAAACACAGATCAAATCTATTGAAGTAGCCTTTATTTTTTGGTTGGGCTTTGCTGTAGGATCCAAACTTCATGGTTTGAACAGTTCTGTTGGTATTAGCCTGTTACTGATTGATATTACTACTGATTTCTTCTTTCTAGTAAGTAATAACAGGTAGAGGAATTAAAAGAACTGACAAAAAAAAGAGGACATTAGCAATGTTATGTTTTTCCTTTTACTGTGTCATATATGTTAATTCAGAAAACTGTAGCCTGTTCTTATGCAGAATAGTTGCAATATGGCATGATGGGGAAGGTCATAATTTGGTTTATGTTACTACAGCTCCATTGGTGTCTGACACTAGCTGAAAATCTGTCCTATTACAGTAGTACCACTGTATGTGTGTATGTGTGATCACGTAACACATGATCACATGCAGCTTTCTTAGGTCTATGTATCCTAACCCCGAAACAATGCCTTCAGCATGATAGAGACATGGACATCTCTTAAAGCAATTCAGAGTCTTTGCCATACCCTATGCCCCCTCCACCAAATTGCAGCTAATTCTGCAGTCATGTGTAGGATGTCTTTAATGATATCATCAACAGAAGGGCTTCCCCAAACATCCCAGTTAGCTGAGCCTTGACTCCTACCTCCCACCAGTGCTGAAGTATATGGGTGACTACCCATCCAAAAGGACCCGCTCAGTTAATGAGCTCACAGACCAAATATTTGAAGGTGCCTTGAAAGCTGAACCCCTGAAGGATGAAATCTACTGCCAGACCCTCAAGCAGCTCACAGACAACCACATCAAGTAAGATTCATTCATTCTTCATGGCCAAAATGCACTTGCCTGTGTTTGGCAAAGCAGATATGGAGTGTCCATGCCATGAATTATTTATTTTTTCCTCCTGGGTCTCTTCTCATGTAGGTACAGTGAAGAAAAAGGCTGGGAGCTGTTGTGGTTGTGCACAGGCCTTTTCCCTCCAAGCAACATCCTCCTGCCCCATGTCCAGAGGTTCCTGCAGTCCCGGAAACATCACCCCTTGGCGGCAGACTGCATCCAGAGACTCCAGAAAGCTCTCAGGTATAACATCAAAAGACCTTCTAGTCCTGATTATGCCACAGCATCCAAATGTGCATGAGAAAATACAAGTAGTAGATATTTAGGTGGCTAGGAGAACAGTGAAAGCTCACACCCTCTCTCTGAATGAAGCTGAATGAAAGGCGCATTGGGTGGAAGATATCACTGGTAAATTGGGAAAAATAGAGTTTAATTAAGTTGACTTTTTCATGCAATCTCCATCAAAGTCAACTACAACCTAAGTGAATACACATTCCACATTCCATTTTTTCTTCTTTTTTTTTGGAGGGAGGGAAGAACTTAATATTAAGAAATTAGCCAGACTTACTCAGAAAAGAGTATGTATTTAAATGGAAGATTTAAAGATAGGATTCTTGCTTTGATGCTGTGACATTTGACACCTCCTGTTTTGCAGGAATGGATCCAGGAAGTACCCACCCCATCTGGTAGAAGTGGAAGCCATTCAACACAAAACCACCCAAATTTTCCATAAGGTTTACTTCCCTGATGACACTGATGAGGTAAATGAGGGATAAAGAAATTCTTAATTTCTGTTAGGATGGCTGCCAATTTTCTTCTTATGATCTTAGAAGAGGCTGATATTGATTCTGATTTGGAAAAACTCAGCTTTCCTAGAAGACTCTGGACCACAGCCAGAGCAGTCTAAGGAAAACCCATCCTTCCCTACCATGACCAGCTCAGGGGTTTGATTCACGGTAATTCACATTTTTCAAGATGTGGGTGCTGTGCTTTTGTTCACTGGAGGCTTTATAGTATGACCCTAGAAAGAAGGAAACTGGGTGAGTTCATCTCCATTCACTCTCAGTGGTTCACAGGTCTTGGATATCAGTTATTTTCAGCCTGGACCAACATATATTGACCACCCCACTATACCCAGCAGGGTACCATGGTGAGACTCCCTGGGTACTGGGCAGACTAGGACACCTCTGGCATGTAGGTAACTAAGATTATACCTGCTGACCTGAGATGACACAGAAATCATGCCTGCACTCAGGAACAACTCATTAAGCATCTTACGTGCTAATAAGGCAGCTAGTTATATTGATGCCAGAGTAGATATGCATGTCCTTGCAGATACTGCTGTGAGGCTTGCATCTCTCTCTCCTCATACCCTTGGGCACAACTAAATTCCTGTATCTCCAAGTGAGTTTATGGGTAAAGCAGTGCACACCCATGGAAGGAAAATAATTGTTTCTCTCCAGCAGCTGTGTGTGCCCTTGTTTATCTGTAATGGAGAGTTGAAAGAACTGCTGGGATCTCTCATCACTTTGAGTATTTTTTCTATGTGACCAGCAATAAGCATGACCCTGCTTCATACACATGCATCTGTGTGAGAGCCAGTAGAAGGAAGCAATGGGGACTTCTGAACTTGGATGGATTTGCTGTGGTCCTTTTGGCCATGGCAGTCACCCAGGTGGACTGGCAGAGGAGCATTACCTCAGGACAACGTGTATCTGCACCAAAGGGCTGCTGAATACCAGCATCACTGAGCTCCAGGCTGATCTTTCATGGGATATAGAACATGGGTCCTGGTGTCAGTCATGCATGTGGTGGTCAGAAGCTAAAATTCCTTAAACTGGTACAAACTGAATCCCTTTTAAGTGGACAAGGCAACACTGATGCAATGTAAACACTGAGCACAGCACAACAGGCAAAACAGGGGCTGAGACCTGCATGCAGGTGAGACATTTCTTTAGATATCTCAACTGCACATAAAGCAGGAGTCATCTCCCCTCTCTTCAGCTATTGAGAAGACAGGCATTTGGTCTAAGCCAGACATCTGAGCTCCTCATCATCAGTGGAGAGACAGCTGGGACACCTCAGCCTGGAGGTATCTCTCTCTCCCTGCTCTAGACAAATAGCTCTGAGACCTAACTGTTAGACCAGAAAAATCTCATGTGTTGCCTGGGGAGCCCTGGATAAGCCAACACAGGATATAGATAGAGCATCATGAAGCACAATGGTACAGCAGTAGCACAGCTGAGCTTCTGCAAACATCCGTTCCCATACCCAGAGCCACAATCCACAATGTTACTTGTATCATTAGTGGTGGGCACTTAAATCCTTTTGTGCATCTGAGCTTAGAGTCCCTCAAAGAGATCATAAAGTAGAAATTAACCTTGAGGTAGCAGCAATGAGGATCTTCCTTTCTTTGCAGGCATTTGAGGTGGAGTCCAGCACAAAAGCCAAGGATTTCTGCCAGAACATCTCCAACAGGCTGCTCCTGAAGTCCTCTGAGGGCTTCAGCCTCTTCGTCAAAATTTCCGACAAGGTGAGTGACCCATCCAGAGGCTGGGGTATTCCCAAGGCTCTCAGGGTGACCAACCTGCCAATGGGTACACATTGGTAGAGCCAGAGCAATGTGCACCCTCACAGGTGAGATGCATTTCTCTGCAAGCAGTGTGGTGTTTCTGTGTCAAATCCAACCTGCTGCAGGTGGGATTTGCAGTCCTGCAGCCCTGGCCTACAGCGATCATCCCAAAGATCTTAAAACACAGACAGGTCAGACTTTCTTAGGCCGTTGCTGAGTCAGTTTTATAAGAAGGGAACAAGTAAGAAAAATGTGCAGCTTAGAGCTGCGTCAGGCAGCAGGGAGAAATCTGTGGATATAGTCATCATGAAGGCAAATTAATTTCTCCAGTGAAACAGGGAGCTGCAATAAGGAGTAATGGGTGAAGTTAAAGACAGAGCCTGCAGCAAGGTGCTGGCAGTGGCTTTCTCCCATCAGCAGTTTGTAACACATCAGGGACAAAGCATCGAGCAACAACTACAGGAGATGGAGTAATGCCCAACCCTGCCTGTGGCCTTTTGCCACTTGCTCAGCATTTGCAACCATGTGCTGTGTTCCCCAGGTCATCAGTGTTCCTGAGGGAGATTTCTTCTTTGACTTTGTGAGACACCTGACAGACTGGATAAAGAAAGCAAGACCGGCAAAAGACGGTAACAGTGACTTTTCTCCTTTGTGGGTCACACAGAGCCCTCCTGGAGCCCTCCAGCCCTTTCAAACAAGATTGACCATGCAGTCTGCCATGTCTGTTGGACCACACTGCTGTGGTCATGCTGTCTGCACTAGCCCTGGGGACACCACCTGGGAGATGATCTGTCTAGGAGAAGCATGGGTTCACATGGCCCCTATGAGGAGCACTTGCTGGTGGGCAGCTCTCCAGGGCTGGCCCCTGGGAAGGTTTCAGTGGTGGGATTCATCTCACCTCATTGCCCACATTTGCAGTGGAGCTGGCTGCAGCACTGCTGGTTGTATCAGTGGCTGCAAGACACGGGTGCCTTCAGGGTGCAATTCCTTTCCCTGCGTTAGACGTGAGCATTAGCAACAAAGTACAGCGATTCAAATGAATCCAGACACTCTTGCCATTTTATTAAAGCTTTGCAAAGGAAAGATGTGGTTTTCTCTACAATGTCAGAGCCCATTTGGCCTTGCCCATGCCCCTGTCCCTGCAGGTTGTGACAGCACATGGGCACCACTGGCTTGCAGGGACAGCAATTGTCAGATGATACAGTATTGCTTTTACATAGCTGCTCCCTGTTTCCTTTGCACAGGTATAGTGCCTTCCCTCACCTATCAAGTGTTCTTCATGAAAAAGCTGTGGACCAACACAACGCCTGGAAAGGACTCGATGGCAGACTCCATCTTCCACTATTACCAGGTAGTCCAGGAGCCTGCAATAGGAGTGGAGAGTCAGGAGAAGTTAGAAATAGGTCACAAAAACTTTGTCCATCTGCAGATGGACGAAGTCTTGCATTAAATAGGAAGAAATTTTGCCTTAAATGGAGCACTACAGAGAATGCTATTGACTTACATGGCAAGGAACAGCCTTCATACACTTTAGGGTAACCAGCTCAGCTGGGATTTGGGCCAGCTGCTTGGGAATGCAGCAAGAAGCAGGACAGAGCATGTTCTGTTGGCAGCCTCAGCAGGGAGGCTGAATTCTGAAGTATCCTGAGGTTTTCAGCCACTTCCATTCATGGAGATGAGCCATGATGGTCCCAGAAGTCACATAAGAAGTTACAGTTCTTCTGCTCTTGTTTCTTCTGGGATGGAGGAGACAGTTTCATGTCCCAAAGCTCACTCTTATACACATGTACCCCTACAAATGTACACTCTGTTTTCTTGCCTAGATAAAGTGGTTATCCCAATATGACTGTATCCCTTTATACTTGAGTTAGTCACATTACACATTTTCAGACAGTTTTGTTAATGAGGGAATAGATTTTTAAAATTGAAAAAAAAGCCCAAAGCAGAAAACCCATTCAATTCCAAGTGGCCATCACTAGGGATGGATTTCCTGGGATAGAGGAGGGTGAACGAGACTGTAGGTTCACACTGTTGATAGCTGACACAGGAACCTTCCTGTTACACGTAACAGGAGACTGTTTTAGAACAGAGAGGATCTTTAAATGTCTACTGTGCCTCTCCACCACACTCAGCACAACTGCTACGCCTGTTCCCAGGGCAGAGCATCTTAGCCAGGGGCTGGAGACCTCCACAAACTCCATTTAACATCTCTGGATGAAGGTCCGTGGTCATCCGCTCTATCTCTGAATTGTTCTTTCCCCTGTGCAGGAGTTACCAAAGTACTTGCGTGGCTACCACAAGTGCACACGGGAGGAGGTCCTGCAGCTGGCGGCTCTCATCTACCGGGTGAAGTTTGAGGATGACAAGTCCTATTTCCCCAGCATCCCCAAGCTCCTGAAGGAGCTGGTGCCTCAAGACCTTGTCCGACAGCTCTCTCCAGATGACTGGAAAAGGGTAAAACACCAGCTTGTGTCATTCACCAGGCACGGCCTGGGGAAGCCCAGCCTCTCTGGTGACTTGTCTGATGTTCAGTGTTGAAGTGGGGCTGCCAGAATGAGTGGCCTATGGTCCCTCCTGAATCTTAGCAGAGCTGCAGCCTCCCTGACAGCACCAGTAGGAGGAATTGTACACGTGTGTTCATACACACATGCATCTCTGTGTGTTTGGTTTGTGCTGCATGTGGCTGTGGCTGTAGTGGTGGATGCAGCCCCATATGGGTACATGCCAGGCAAAAGTCTCATGTACAGGTCTGTTGTTTAAGGCAGACTACTGAGCAGAGGGGTAATTCTCCCTGTTTTACACACAGGGAGAGCTGTGGCATAGGTACAGACAGGTCTAGAGCCATAATGTAACACAGGTGTCTCACTGCCAAGAAGTCGCCTTATATGTCCTTCTGTTTCCTGGGCCTTGAACTCAGCCATGGGCCTAAACAGTGAGTTACCAGTTTCTTTGGGTTGAAGGTCTCTTAGTCTTCTCTGTTGCATAAATTGGGGGATTAAAATTTATAATCCCTTTAATGGAGTCACCAGCACAGCTCATCTAAAGATAAAAGAACCTGTCTTAGTCCTAGGCCCTGCTCCAGTGACCAGCCAGCAGTTTTGTGAAGTGTTCATTGGAGCAGAGACTAGAACTGACCACCTTCGTCGGACTGATGCTTCTTCCCTGCAAACATCCCTGGTGCTAGGTCGTTCAAACCCTCCAGCTCTGTTGTGTTCTCTGTTGCAGTCCATTGTGGCATACTACAATAAGCACGCGGGCAAAACAAGAGAAGAAGCCAAGCTTGCCTTCCTAAAGATTATCTTCAAGTGGCCTACATTTGGATCAGCATTCTTTGAAGTGAAGGTACCTGCCCTGCTTGGGGGTTCTCTGGCAGCTTTGACCCAAGGTCAGGAGCCCTGTATCACAGAGGGGTTCCTGACTGAGACAACTGATGAAACAGGGAAAGAGTGTGAGACTCTTCATCAGTGAAGGGCCAATGCACTCATTTATTGCTGCCCTGCTTCTTTAGACAGACAGAGGCATTGTAGAGCTTCAGCATAGCTCAGTCACTGGATCTATACTTGTAGCTGTGCTACTGAAGAGCCATTCTCTCTTTTGCCAAGGCAAAGGAGAATGTGCAGTTTTCCAAGGGACATGCCTGCACCCACCACGAATGAAATCCAGACTTCCCACTGTGGCAACAGGCTACCGTCAAAAACAGTAGAGACTGGTAGTCATGAAGTCTGCCTGAGTCCTCTCAACACCTTATTGTATCTCCCTTTTCTAAATGACCACACAGTGAACTCGGGCTGATTACAAGTTGCTGAAATTACTAATCGGTTCCTTGAACTTGGGCACCCCATTTTCTGTCATGTCCATCTTTTAGATGGCTTAAGGGATCTGATTATGTCCTGTGATGTTTTCCATCAAAAGTGACTTGGTAGCCAAGAAATCTGTGGCAGGACCAGGAGCTGAGACCCTATCCCCTGTGCCCTACCTCATCAATGGAACAAATTGAACATCTTCATGGCACAGGGCTGGGAGAAGGTTTTACCAGCAGAAACAAAATTTAGTGCAAAGATCAGGAGAGGATAAAGCATTGCAGTCTTGGCCTGGAGGTCCACAGTAGCAAGCATGAGGAGGAGCAGAGGGACTGAAGGGGAAAGAAGATGTCTGGAGTTTTCCAGACTGTCTCAGCTCTTCCTTGCCAATGGCAAGGAACTTAATGCTGTCAGCAACTCACCCACTGGTTATCATGCATTTAGGAGATCTGTGCTTAACTAGACAGTTCTGAATATTGCTGATACCTCAATGAGCTCTATGTTTATCTTTAAAAGATAAACTGGATAGCAGTTAATAGGCCAGCAAGTGTGGGCAGGAGAAGACAGGGAGAGAGGAAATAGGAGGGCGTCTTATTTTGCATGACACATCCCCTAACCCGTTCATCTCATTTCCAACAGCAAACTACAGAGCCAAATTATCCAGAAATCCTTCTAATTGCCATCAATAAGCATGGAGTCAGCCTCATTGATCCCAAAACCAAGGTAAGCAAAACTGAGGTCTTCACTAGATGCTCCTGAGCCCACTCCCCAACCCCTCACAGAGGCCATCCCAAAGCTGTTCAGAACTTCAGGAGTTCTCAATAAGCCTTGTCAGAAAGGCTGGATAGCCAGAAAAGTTTCTGGAGGCAGAAATTCACTGTACACAGAGCCAGACCAGCCTTTTTCAACAGAATATGGATTGGGAGCATCAACGGTCAGGGTCCTGTAACTGGAGGATACAAACAGTCCTTCCTTAATCTTTTCACAGGCATTAGAACAGGAGTTGGAGTAAATGAGCTCCTACTAGTTACCAGCCACATGATCATTTTAGTACAACAGTCCTCCACAAGCACTGAAGGATCCAGAGTCTTGCATCTCACTGCCATTTCCATGAGGCCATGGTACAGTCTTATCTCAGTAGACATCCTTGGTCTGCTTTGATAGAAAGTGAACAGGGATATGAGGTCCCCACAGTCCCTTGTGAAAGTTGAGGCTCTCGTATGTTGAGTGTCAATCTTGTGTTCCCACCAGGATATTCTCATCACTCACCCCTTCACCAAGATCTCCAACTGGAGCAGTGGCAACACGTACTTCCATATAACCATTGGCAATCTGGTGAGAGGAAGCAAGCTACTCTGCGAGACCTCCCTGGTAAGGAGCATTAAAGGTTATTGGGCACAGTTAGACCAAATCCTGACGTTCGCAGGCAAAATTAAATGCTTCCAGCAAATTGTGACTTAGGGATTCTCTGGGCTGAAAGTGATCTCTTAGATGTGTTGGGGTTTGGTTTTTTTTTGAATTTCTCATGGCTCTGCTCAATGGATCAAGACTCTCACTTGGTCTGTCATCCAACTTACAAGTAAGCCTAAGGCGCTTGGGACATTGCTGTCTCAGGAGCATGTGGCACTGCTCCTTGTCACTAGACTGAAAAGCATATTAAAGCAGATGTGGGCTCAGGGGCTACCAAGATCCATTGCCCAGCTTGTCCCTAGTAACAGTCACAGGAACAAACCTCCTAGATTATCTTAAACCCAAA
>NW_010201089.1:102185-123659 GCF_000695765.1 Mesitornis unicolor | reverse complement strand
TTCCTGCTGGATTGTTATTAATTTGAAGTATTCAGGATTTTGTTGGCCATCTAAGAGGTCCCATCCAAAGCTCCATAGATCTTTAGTCTCAACAACATCCTAGGATGGTGAGTTCCTCCATCTCAACATTGCAAATGATGATTGGACTGTGTTCCTTATGGTGATGTCATTGCACCTAAGGAGAGTGGTGGAACAGATCAAAATGTACCTGAAAACTTGAAAGTCAACAATTGGTAGCCAGTGTGCTCAGGAGGCATGAGCCAGAGACTGTAAACTGTGCTCTAAAGGCAGGTAACATCTCTCTCCTCCTCAGGGTTACAAGATGGATGATCTTCTGACCTCGTACATCAGCCAGATGCTAACAGCCATGAGCAAACAGAGGAGTGCAAAGGGTAGCAAGTGAACTGCAAGAAGCCAGTGGCAGGTGGCCATGAGGCTAATTCACCAGCTGAGGCCTGTGGGATACCCGTGCAGCTGGGGGAGAACCTTTGCCTCCCAGATGTGGAAGATGAGCCGAACACCGTCAGGGAGTTCGCTGGACTCTGACCTTGAGGGCTCAAATCCCACCTCCCCTTCCAGTGAAGATGACTATCTCTGACCTCCCATTTTTCTTCCTCACTCTGCATCCTGACTCCACCTTACACCTCAAAGATTTCCAGGGGACACCACTGCTCTCAGACAGTGACTGAGCAAAGACAGTTGGGCAGGACGTTTGCCCGAACCTGATGGCTGGCATCACAAAGACTCTTGGAAGACGATTTGTGTGTGTGTGTGTGTGTGTGTGTATGTGTGTGTGTGGCTTGGTTTGGTTTGGTTTGTTTTTTCTTCCTTGAGAGAGCTATCGTGATGCTAACAGCTTTTGGTAATGTTATGGGCATTTCAGGTTTGAAGAGGAATAACAGAGCCTGGACCTATGCTGGAAAAGTGTCCAATGAACACTGAAGGGCTTGTTTCTTGACATTACAAAAAATATACTGTGTTCTTAAGAAGGACAGAAAGAAAAAAACAGGCTGGGAGGAGCACATTTTAACTAGGAATCAGAATAAACAAACTACTGATTGAACAAGCTAGAGTACTAAAGTGCTGTCTGTGCAATGCTGGAAATATTTAAAGAACAAATTTTAAAGTTTTGTTTCTTCTTCTATTTATTTTTTAAAATATTAAAAAGGAAAAAAAGAATCCTGCATTTTGTGCTGGTACCTGGACATCAACTAGGGGCTGAGGGCGACCTGCAGGACAATCCCTCGCCCAGGGATCCCCCCAGAGCCGTGACTGCCAGAGGCTGAGTAAGGCACAGCTGGAAGTAAAGCTTGGAAGATGAATTATCTCCGTTTGTCCTCTGTGTCCAGACAAATTAACCCTGGGAGGATCTTTACTGCAAGCTTCAATATGTATGTAGGGGTTTTGAAGTCCCCATGCTTGGAAGACTGAGGCCAAGCCTGTGTTGAGCTATGTTTCAAATATGAACTTGGCCATAAGGGTTGGAAACTCCTAACAATTTTATTCTGCTTTTGTGTGTGTTGCTGTATAAAATGTCTCTTTGCAAGTCCCAGCTGGACCTGAACCACTCACAGTGAGAGCAGGCCCTTGATTTTGATGGGCGTTTCTCTATCATTGGTTGGCTGTACTAATCTGCTGTCTGGTTGTCCCATCCTCCACCCAGCATCATGCAGCACAAACCAGCCTGCTTTGGAGCAGAGATGGGATCTGCCAGCAGAGAGGAGGCTGAAGCTATGTAGTGTATGGGGGGATGCAGGGGAAGGAGCCTGGGGTGCCTTTCCAAAATCCAGGCTTCAGAGGACTATGTGGCAACAGAAGGGGTGAGAATTGTCCACGAAGACCTGGTGCTGCTGTCAGTAACACTGAGTGGATCTCAGAAGATGTGGGAGACCTTTCTTGGTCCTGTGCATTGGGCTGAGTGTGGCTGCTTTCATAAAAGTGCATATTGTAGGGTGCTGTGTGTTGTTCTGTTAAGCTCAGCTGGATTCAGTCACCCAACACCACGGCACGCCAGGCAGCTCTGCCTACTGGACCTCGAGGACTGTGATGCAGCAGTTAATTTGAACCTCAGTTGCTCCACCAAAGCAAATGAGATGCTGCATGGAGACATCCACCAGCCAGACAGGGCTGCTAGAAGATCCCTTTCCTTCACTGTCCCCTACCCAAGACCCTCTGGTGACAGGACCATGGTTTCACCAGCCAAGGCTGCGCTGGAAGCCGAGCTGCGTCTTCACCATCCACCTCTGATGATTCTCTCCCCTCCTTCACTGCCATGATCCAGCTGTCCCAGGGATCCCACCCATCCTTAGACACATGCCTGTCATCCCCACCACCACTACTGCTTCTGCAAGTCTCCAGCCACCCCTGCCTCCCACAGCACGCTCAGTAGACGATGCAGCATAACAGTGTTTTCCAGTGCTGTCCTGGGCCAGCTTTCCCTCACCACCACCCTCGTCCCTTCATTCACAGCTCTGTCAGCCTCTCATGCTCCCCACTGTTTTGGGGGTGCCGAGACTCTGTGTGCGTGTGCCTGTGTGTCATATGTATTAGCATCTGCTGGCCTCTTTGTATTCACACCAAGCGATGTAACATTAAAAACATATGTCCAAGCGAAATACTGTAATTAAAAAGCATCGAGTGGTTTGTGGGAGGCTGTTCTGCCCTGTGCAGTTGTGGTGGTGTTTCCACAGGGAAGGGTTGGTGCAGAGCTCTTGAGGTCCTCATTGAGGACAAGACTTCTTGCAGAGTGGCACTCCTTGTGAGAATATCCAGCAATGGGGAGCAAATCACCAGTGTGCCCAGTCTGGAAATTGAAATCTTTTCTTTTGAGGTAGAAAACACTGGAGCCTGGGGAGTCTCCACTGCTCACGCTCTAAGACAAGGGCTGGTTCCTCCACAAAGATAAGTTTTGAGCTGAATCATTGAATATAGGAAGTACTGGATGAAAATCTCAGGTGGGAGTCAGACTACCAGCCAATGCTTAATGGCGTTGCCAGACCCTGCTAGCTGTGAAGCAACAACAGTAGCTGAGGTGTGACGGGGCGTAAGGCATTACAGGAGACCACAGGTCTAATTGGCCAGGCTCTTCCTGGACAAAACTATTGAGAACAAGGTGAGTACGGGCAGACATCACTGCGTAATGATCAAGCAGCAGCAGGATATAATGATGGAGGTGCACTGAGGTAGCTTTCCCAATACATATTAAAAGCTGTGATCAGGGGACCACAGCTTGTCCCATCCACGTCCCTCACCTGGACACCAGGGGACACACTGAGGACCCCACAGTGCACACCACTGCTCAACCCACACACACTCCACCTATTCTTGCTGCTCACGTACCACCACATGAGTGGTACCCACAAAAAATTATGAACCAGCTATGGATGCAAGGCATGGGAAGGAGGTTTAACACCATCAGTAGCATTGTCTCCCCATGCTTCATAGATCTGGAGCTGCTTTGCAGCAATCCACCAGCCCTTTAGGCCTTTTCCAAAGGAGGATGCTGCCTTTTTGCATTTCTAGCCTTCAAAATACTCTAAAATTGCAACCTGAAAAGGTTTGAGTGCCTCTTAGCACAGATAACTCTGAAACCTAATGATTCCCTGTCACAATTCACTTGTGATAGGTTTGTTTAGCAAAACACTGCGCTGCATCAGGCTGATTCAGGTAAAGACTACTATTTTCTTCCTCTTGCCCAGTTGGCCGAAATAAGAACAAAACAGGATAGGAGAGCTAAAATGTATTTAAAACATCACTTGCAATTTACAAAACAATGAGTTCTTATTATCTATTCAAGTAGAATTTATGGCTTAAACCTGGGAGAGGCTCACATCTTCCTTGCAGAGCAGGGCATAGCACCCTGGCCACTGGGAGAAACAAATATCAGAATAAATCCCAGGGTGCAGAGCAGGTATACAGACCTTCCCAAGGGAAAAGCAAACAGGACATCTGGTGGGACCAATTCAGTGCAGCTCAATCCTTCTGAAGAAAAGTGTTGTGCTCCTGGTTATAGTCCTGTAGCTACATGGCCAAGGCACCAAAAAGTCCTTCAGCACCTGTGGGACAATATGCCCTTGCCTACAGCCAAGGGGAAGAGACTTTCCTGTCAGGGTCTATGGCAGGACAAGAGTGGGGAACAGGAAAACCTAAGGTGTCCCTGCCTGCATTGTAGAGAGGTATGGACCCTAGTGACCCAGCCAGCAGCACTTGACCATAGTGGTGGGGCTGGTGTGCTCTAGGGGATGGAGGACACCTGCGGGGAGGGACAGAGGGAACGTGTGGAGAAGAGGCTGGTCTGATGGTAGAAATGTGGACAGCTGAGAACAAGAAGGACTGCAGGATGCTCAGGGGTTTGCAGCATGTGTTAAAGCACAGCTGTGAAAAGAGAGGGCTTACACACAGCAGGAGGGATCACAGGGTGATTGCCCTGTGGGATGCCAGTGGTCTCAGAGGGAAGTGGTGGCTCCCATGTGGTTGCTGCATCTCACCATGGTGCACAGCTTCTTCGTGGCTGCAACTTCATCTGTGATCCCCTACATCCCAGGGATCCCTGCCAGCCATGGAATTGAGAGGAAAACTGTAGGAGAGGAAGCTCAGTGCCCATCTCCAGCAGGGTCATGGAGTCAAATGCCTCAGGTCCTCACCAGGCAGATCTGAGCCACCCACAGCTGCCCCCTTGGCAGGCTGGTGTTTGCACTGCAGGAAGGGGCAGCAAGGAAGGGTCTGCTCTCCAGTCCTCATTGAGATGGCAGGTCTGTGTCCTCTCCTTCCCCATCAGGCCACGACAGTGGGTATGTCACTCAGTTCTGGAAAAGCGGACACACAGTGAGCTACCAAAACATTTGCAGTTGCTTTTCCATCCATCATGAGCAAACAACCTGGCTGAAAATCTGTGCAGCCTAGGTTGGGTCATTTTGTCTAGATGATGGAGCTCCATGGGTGCAAAAACCAGCACTCAGGAATCACTGTCACCCACACCTGAGACTGAGACAACCCAGGATGCAGCCATCCTTCACCACAACATGGGCACCCATCATCAATCCATACCTCAGGGCCCCTGTGGAGACAGCCCTGAGCAGGACACGGGCCCCATCTCCCCTCGCCCTGCTCACCTGTCCTGAACTTGTTGTAGGTGCCGCTCTCCAGCATTGAACCACCGTCATGGGCACAGCAGGAGAAACTCCGCTCTCGCCACCTGCATGGGGAAAAGCACCTGGGTCAGGCCACCACTTGCTGCGTTTCCCCTTGCAGCTCCCTGGTGACCCAGACACCTTTCTTCTGCTTTGTCATGGCAGGAACTGCCCTGGTATTTTGGGGTTTGCTGAGGCCATTACTGAGAAGGGACTCCAGTGCATGACTGATGTCTGAGCATCCACACTTCACATGTGCAACAGCATTTTGAAGGCAACTCTGTGACTAAGCTCTGTTTTCTATGAAATAGTGGACAGCTCAAAAGCCCAGAAAATGTTTACAGCCCCTGGTTGCTAAGCAGTTGGGGAAATTAAAAAACTTGTGATTTTGGTGCATTCGTAAACCTGATAAATAAGACAATGCAGGGTTCTCGGGCACAGCTGATGGCCCTTCACTCCCTTGCTGCAATGTGAGCCCAGAAGATGTTATTAGGCTGGATCAGAAGCATCTGCAGGGCCCTGGGAAATGCATGCACAAGATGCATGTCAGGCATAGGAAGGGCTGACAGCGGCGGTGATGCATTGCAGGGGTGATGGCAAACCACCCTGCAACTTGCAGCCTTGAAAGCAAGGTGAAGGCTTCTAAAGCACGACCTGAGGGTGGGCTGCTGAGAGCAGGGCAGGGTGAGGTGAAGGAAGGCAAGGAGCCACTTTGTGTCTGTCCCAGGAACCCCACTTTCCCCAATTATTAAGCAAAGGCAGTGTCTTTCATGGTGTGGGAGGGAGCAAAAATGCGGCATCTGTGGCACACAGACATTTTCACCTGGGAGGATGGATTTCCTCAGGGGCTCTGGAGTATGCAGACACCACACAGGATGCTCAAATATTAACACTGTGAGCTTTTCTCCTAAACCAGACCAATGCAACAATGTGTGTATAAATAGTAAGAATAGAAAAACTGGTTCCTTTCTCAGCCCATCAGCTTTGGTAACTGGTTTATATTGTTACTGTAAATCGACCAAGTCTCTACGAAATCCTGAGGGTAGATGATGCCTGAGCTGCCAAAATGGAAAGAGAAAATGAGAGCAGAGAGGGTTTTGGAGACTTTCAGGGCTTTCTTCTAGTTCCTAAAGGGAAGAAAAGGGAAAGGAAATGTTCTCAATGGTAATTTTAATCTTCCATCCCTCCTTCCCTCCAAAAGATCAGGTTAGCACAGCCATTAGCAACTCAATAGTTACCAGTGCAGAGCAAAGATGAGTGAGATGAGGAGCACAGCGGTCAGATCTGTCAGGATCCACATGATGTTGTACTGCTGCGGAGTCTGGAAGAGAATGACAGAGGATGTGCCCACCACCAAGGACCTTGAGACATGCAGAAAAGTTGCTCAAGCTTTCTTCTGCTTGGCTACAGCAATTCTGCTGCCTGGTGTGCACGTGCAGTAACATCCCTCGGGTACTTAAAGCATTTGGTGGCATTTCAAAGTGGCCACCCCACAGTGAGTACTGGTGCCAAATCGTCATCTGTCATAAAAGCAGGTCTGCTGGGCTGTGGCCAAGAAGATTGGATCACATCACAGTGAGTATAACAGGAACCTCTTGTTTGCACAGGCAGGTAATTTAGTTCTCTCTGCTCTCCTCCAGCGTTAAGATCAACTGGTGTCATCTCATCTTCCCTGGCAAAATTGTCCTTCAGTGCACACCACAGAGGGTCCGAGGAGGCTCCTGGTTTAAGTTTAAAAGCATCTGAAGATTCGTCCTTAGACTGGACCTCTACACACCCTCAGAATGCACTGAAATACTGCAGTTTTCTGGATGGGAGCATCAAAAAGCCTACTTCAAGAGCATGAAGGCAGTCATTCAAAGTGATAACCTTTAGGCTTCAGGGACTCTGGTGGAGCCAGTGCACCAGGTGCTCGCTTAGCCTTAGCAGGTTGTCCAAGGAGAATTAGGTAATAGACAAATTATGTGAAAAATTCCTCCCAGCAAGGAAAGGTTATTTCTGTGGTTGTTTCTCCTGGGCTTGTGGAAGACCAAGTTAGCAAAGGGCAGTGGGAAACCCTGGGAAATGAGGAACCTCTGACATCAATAAGATGCTTCAAAAGCTTTAGAAATGGAAATCCTCTTGCATCAGCTACATGTGCCCTCAAAGGCTCTTCCATTCTCCCCACACAAGTCTCAACATGACTGCTTTTCCCTAGCCTCAAGGCCAGAGAGAAATCTTTACTGGGGCCAAGAGAAAAGAAAAGTAGAGTATGGTGATATCTGGAGTGGCTCAGAGGTGTCAGATAAACTGGATTTCAATTCAGTCCTTTTCATGCAAAGGGTCTTCTCCTTTATTCATGCATGAACTGGCCCGTGGTCTTCAAAGGTAACCAAGAACATCCCAACCCTACCTCTTACCCCTGGGAGGGGGAGAATTTTTACTTACCATGAGGAAGAGTGGCTGGCTGAGATTCTTCAGTGTGTGGACAGCATTGGTGGTCACAGAGTGTGCCCCAGAGCACCATGCCAGGGAGAAAAGCCATGGCTCACTGATGACATAGAAGTTGGTGGTGATGTTTGCCTCAGAATATTTCCTTTAAAAGATCAAGCAGCAACAGCCTTCATTAAGAAAAGCAAGGAGGTTAGTGCTTCCTTTGGGCTGAATCAAGGAGCAATGGCAATTCTCTGTAGGTAAAGCTTGCTTTAGGACCTAGATAAGGAACAGAAAGGAAGGCCAACCAGCCAATAGTTAACCATTCACAATTGGCCAATACTGAATACCTGATCTGCTGGAGTCAAATGCAGTTTAAATGTCAAAAAGGTCAAAGCTTTGTTCACCCCTCTGCCATATGAATCAATGTAATGATATATTTGCAATGTCCCAATAGTTTGTTTGAAACCACCTTGAAGCTGGCTACTCATGTTTGTTGGGCTTGCAGCATCAGTCGGTCACTTGTCAAGTTCTTATAAGCTATTGAAGCTTCATATGAAGTGGGACCATTCTTTGCAAAATGCTAAAGGCATATATCATCAAAATCTGCATTTGTAAGTCTACCTAGGATCTAAGCAGGATTTACATGAATGGATCTACCTAGGATTTTAATTACTGTGAAATTTATCACAGACATGGACTTTAATCTTATGCAAAGGGTTAAACTTTTTATTTTCTTCTTTTATTTTATATTAAATTTCAATGGTTTTGTGCACAGAGAAAAGCTAAAAAAATCCTATTCACAGAAGGAGAGCTGGACAGGTAAGACTGATTTTTAGGGTTAGGTTTTTTTTTCATGTGAGAGAACCATTTTGGAATCTCCTGCAATTAATGTGAAGCCTTCCATTGGAGAGATGACATTTCCAGTGCATCACAAGCAACAGAGTATTGGTAGCAACAGAGACAAGAAATGAAATCTCCAAAACACCACCTACAAGAGGGTGATGGGCTCTCGCCACTGCATTATGCACTTCAACTGATGTTTGTGGAAGAGCCACAGGATGTTAAATAGTTGCTCATTCTCATGACTCAGTGTTGGTGGTACTAGGGATAGCATGGAAAGAAGGACAAGAAATCAGGAGACAGCTGTGTTATTGTACCCAGAAGATCCTCAGATCGCGCTCAAGTAAATATGGACTTTGGGGAAGGAGAGTGTAATTCCATGTGCCACCTCTTTCTAACACACTACAGATGCTGGAGCCGGTCACTGGAGGGAGACATTGCCACACGCATGAGGCAAATGTAGAGCAGATGCCATCCACCGACTGTACTTGGAGCTGAAACTGCAACCTACCGGATATCTTCACTGGACATTTCAGTGTAGGCCAGATTGAGCCTGGCAATATTGTCCATCAACAGGTCTTCAACTGGGGCCTTACTGCCCACTGTCTGCTGAAACCCAGGAGCAACAGACTGAACAAAGGACCTCATGTCGTTCTCCAGCCATAGGACCTGTGGGCAACAAGAGGACCTAGTGAATTCACAGCAGAGTTACTAATATGCCCTGCCCTTCACACAAACCCAGTAAAGACAAGGTCTTGAGAGGCTTAACCCTGCCTGTCAAATGACGTATTTCTTGCTATGATCAAAGAACTTGTGGAGGCAGGGTTAAAACTCGCAAGTCATTTTCATCAAGAAATAAGTATTCACTGTTCTTCGCTTATCAACTTGAAATCAGCTGCCCAACAAAAGATGCGGTGTTTGAAATGGATGAAAAGACAGCTTTGGTTTATGGGAAAGGCAAGAGAAAATGTTCTGTTCTCCCGTTCTCCCAGCATGGGAGAAGAAAATTTTGGCAGATACAAATTAGGGTAACTTCCCCAGACATCAACGGATACATAATCTGATCCACATGGATTTAGCAACCATATCAAGCAGGGAATTTTCTGGGAAAGGAGAAAGGCAATGAAGGTTCCTGGCTTCATGTGCTTTAATTTAAGCTAGGAGTTTCTATGTAATACATAAAATAAACATGGGTAGCAGGGAGTAGGCTGACAATTATTATAGTGATGAAAGGATGCCATTTAGGGGCATCAGCTGGTATATACACTGGCTTATTTCCCCGTCCTGCTGTAGGGTTACACCATTTTGTACCTGCTGAAGAACCAATAGTGGAATTTATTCCAAATGGTGCCTTTTAAAACAAGTGAAAAAGGGGACAGACTTCATGCAGGTGAAATCATACAGGATATGACTCCAAAGTCCCAATTCAGAGAGCAAGAAAAAAGGATACAGAGTAGTGAGGCCACCCTACCAGATGGGGTCTAATTCCCGACTCGTTGAGGATGACTTCCAGGGTTCTGTTGATCCATGAGTTCCTGTAAGGATGTTTCTCTGGAGGGCGGTAGAGATCAAATATCACAAGTTTGTTCTGACTGTCTGCGAGGCGCAAGAAATTACTTAGCTTGTAAATTGACTGATTCATTGCCTGGTTTTGATCTGTCCTTGACAGTGAGCCCATGCATGAAAATGGTTTGTCCTAGAAATAAACAGAAATGAAAGAAAAAATCAATCAGGCAGTCACCTCTGGGAGTCAGCTGCATGCAAAAAACTCGTATTTCCAAGAGAAAAAAAGTTTGACATCAGCCCTCATTAGGTGAGTATATTGTATTTTGCATAGCCCTTCTACCTGAGAAACAAGGGAAATTAACCCATGCTGTGACAACACTGTTTTGCATAGTTCACATCTAGCTCTGGTGTGCTTCTCTGTCCGGTGTCAACTCTGACTGCTATACACAGCACCTTGCACAAGCAGTTGTTGTCTTCTTCCTCTAGACCATGTGTTCTGCTGCTGTCATGATAAAGAAGACAAAAGAACACACACCAGCCAATTCTTTTAAGTCTTCTAAGCCCAAAGGCCAACCAGACAAAGCAAGGAGATCCCAGCTGAAGGATTTCTACTGACTTCTTTGAGTTTTGGCTCAACCAGTAGTTCTTCTCTTAACACTCATGCTATTAAGTAGTAGCCAGATAGTGTCTCTTCTACATCCAGTTGATGATAGTCTGTTATGGTCCTTACCTTAAGGAACCATGTTCCAGCATTCAACTCCTTCAGGGTATCCCAAGAGAATAATGCGGCATTTTGAGCAGTGTCATTGGGGTAGACCTCCTTGATGTTAGTTGTCCTCCTCAAGGTGCTGTCATGCATGAGGAAAGGAACACCATCATAGCTGTTGGAGAGCAAGAGTTCAGGTCACCTGGTGTGCAGGTTCATTCATGGCATAAACAGACTCATACCAGGTCAGGAGAATATGTGGGCCACCATGAATGCAGCAGCACAGCCTCCCTCAGTGCAGCGTGGGATAGGGAGGAATGCTGAGGCTCAGGACACCACTTTATTTCCAGCTTAAATACTGCCAGGTGACCTCGGAGAAGTCATGTTTGTTTGTGCCCCAGTTCCCTCAGGGGCAAAGTGGAGAGTGGCATTTATGCCTGTCAGGCCCCCAAAAATGGATAGTAACTTAGGGTTGAAATCTCATTTTGCTGACACCAAAGTGATTCTATAGGTTTCAGAAGACTGAAGTTTAATGGACACCAATAGAGAAAATTTTCTTTTACAGAATAAGTCTACATTAGTAAAACATCTAAGGATTAGTATTTTTCTCATTCAGTGCCTGGAAAATGCTCATCCAGCACAGCATGTTAGCAAATCATGGCAATGGTCCCCCCAAAAAAAGCAATTAAGGATCTAATAATCACAACAACACTGTCACAAGCCTGAGTACAATTTTCTGTTGGTTTGTAGGCCTGATACAATCCTCACCATTGCCTGGAAGTCAGACTAAGGTAGGGCCTTCTCTTTATACTCTGCAAAGCCTTTAAAATAAACTGTATTTATAATGACTGTTAAATCAATAGCTACAGCTCATTGACTTGTCTGAGAACAACCATGCCCTACAGCCACTATCATCACGCACCGAATGAGGGACCCTGTCCCAGCCGTCAGTAAAACCCAGTTGCCTGGAGCTGCACGTCTCCAAAGGCAACTCTTAGAAGAAGCAGTGTATATTCTGTGACATGTGAAGTTTTCCCCTTACCTAATAGTGACATCTGTTTCAAGGCCATCCCCACCATGTTCAATTGTCTTCTGAAATGACATCTCAGTGTTTTCTGGTGCCAGCTGAAAAAAAAAAGAGTGCATTAGCAGATAATTTTCGTAACACCTT
The DNA here is from genome assembly GCF_000695765.1 of Mesitornis unicolor. Classification (NCBI taxonomy): domain Eukaryota; kingdom Metazoa; phylum Chordata; class Aves; order Mesitornithiformes; family Mesitornithidae; genus Mesitornis; species Mesitornis unicolor. The sequence continues at coordinate 111,892 of NW_010201089.1, read as the reverse complement.
TGGTTTTTATTAAGGGGCCATCATTATCTTGGTAAAGTCTACTGTCTTTCTTCTTCTGCTTTAGCCACCAAAGCTATCTTGTCCCTCAGAAACAGTGTTATCCTTCTTAGCTGTCCCTGTTCAAACTAAATAGAACTAAGTCTCTATTCAGTGATTTTACTTTTCAGTTAAGTCTCCTCTAAGTGACTGTACTTTCTGAAACTAACAGCATGTTTTTCTAGACAGTGTTCATTTATACAACTGATAGCGGTTGATGTTTATAGTTACTATTAGGTATTGTATGTAAATATGACTCTTGCTTATACTTGTGCCTATGGAGACCAAGGCCACTGCCACATCATGGGTGGGTGTTGTATTGGGGTGTTGTAAGTGAGGAGTCGCACCTGCAGGGAGCAGCAGACAGGACAGGTGACCCAAAACTGACCAACAGGGTATCCCATCCCACATACATCATACTCAGTATGAAGCTAAGGGGTCGTCGCTAGGGTCAAGCCTCTTTTTTCGTCATCTCTTTTTTTCCTCATCTTCGTCGCTTCTTCTGCCATGACTAATATCTGAGCAGAACCCTGCTAGTTTGTCTGCCTTCAACCCCAATACGCACATTCCTGAATCCAGTTCCTGAATCCTGCTCCCACCTGCTGCTGAGTCCGGTCTGGGACTTTTCCAGTGTCCTGCTCCACAGAGTCTCTGGTGACATAGTCATCATTGAGGATTTGATACTGCTTTTGTATATATGTGTATATATTTCACTATTTTCCTATTTACATTATTATCCTGTAATAGTATTATTGGTGTTTCATTAAACCTGTTAGGTTTTTTCCCAACCCTTAAGTCTCTCTCCCTTAGACTCTTTCTCTTCCTCTCCTGGGGAGGAGAGAGAGGTTAATAGAGAGTGTCCATCATTTAGCGGCCAGCCCAGCCCTAAACCATGACATTAGCAAACCCATGCAGTGATGCCTTTGGCATGCAGTTCCAAATGGAAATGTCTACCCTCCACAGATTTAATGGAAGAGAGATTATAATGATGAAGATAGAAAGACACAGGATGAAGCAATGATGTAAAATAACTTCTCCAGACCTACCATTGGTGCTCCACGGTGTCCAATGAGGGCTGGCTTTGGTCCAAGTGTCCCCATCTCTCTGATGCAAGGAGAATACATCCCCAGAGGTATCAAGAAAAGAAAGAGAAGGATAGCCAGGTATGGACCAACAATTACCACCTGAACAACTGAAAGAATTTGAAGGAGGAAGGCTAGAGTTAATCCACATTGTAACGTATGGGTTTGCCTTGCGGCTTGACTTTTAATAAAGCCCTTCAGCTAAGTAGCTGTTGGGCTTTGTCCCATCCCTTTTCCCATCCCTTGTTCCCCTAATTTTCACTTTCTTTCCAAACAATGCAAGCTAGGAAAACACAATGGTCAAAGCAAGGACGTGGGCTAAGTCAAGACTGTAGGGTTTGTGCTTTAATTACAACTCACAATGTCTTACAGCAAGATAGGGCTTTAATTTCCTTTTCTTTAGAGATGGTGCAATGAAATATCCCTCATCTGTAGAAAAACAGTCCTCAACAGAAGGATGCTAATATTTTTCTTACTCAGATAAGAACATGCAATACTTTTAAGTTTCATTCACAATGAAGATGAGGAGGAACGTTTCTCCTTCAACTATGTTACATCCACTTAAGGTGAACACTTCCCTGGTTCATTCAGATTGCTGTCAGTGACCTTCTGTGTGTGACCTACAGAACCCTACAGACTCTGACTGCATGGCTATTGCATCTCAGAAACTTGCCAACTCATTACCTATGGCCTTCTCTGGAATCTGCTGACACATTGCTGAAAAGCCTCAGAGAGCCTTCATCTCAGGGAACAAAAGATTTCCTCTGAGAAATGAGTACCTATGCACCAACATCCCTTCCTTGAATGGGTATCAACACCTTTCTGAATGTTGTGCTAGCGGCTCTGCAGGAACTTGGGCTTACACTAAGCTGATGTATTCATCAGAGAGTCCATTAAGCATGGTGGACTGTCATGTCTAGGGTCTCAGCATATTCCTCCCCAGTCTCCCCAGATGTAGTTGAATTAAAAAAAAGCCTGGCCAGGAAAAAAGTGTTTTCACCAGCCCATTCTGTCTGTGATTTTTATTACAAATCAGCATCTCCAGATGGGTGTCATGTAGACAATTTTGGCTATATGGAGAGACTAGGTCAGAAAAAAACAGCCAGTTCCAGGCTCTTCTGCAGCTGTTCCTGGCATCTGGTCTTGTCCTTACACTACTCGGTCACACTTCTCGGAGGTGGACAGGAACTTCCCATGAGATAATACTGGGAACTGATCAAAAAGCTCTTTTCCCCTGTCTCAGTCAGCTTCTCCTGGGCAGCCCGAGCCCCAGCCCAACTAATTTCCCTGGGATACACAGAGGTTAAAAGTTGCCTCCAGTTGCAGTACAAGTGTGGGAGGAAAGAGCTCCCATTTTCCCACACTGTTACATGTCTCTTGTCATAGAGGGAGTAGAAGTAGAGCTACTCTACCTTTCTTATCTGCTCTGATGGCATGAAGAGCCACAGGCCAGGACAGGAGGACCATGATGGTTATTGCGCCTATGTGGAGATAGGGAGCTGTGATCTGGCAAGGAGAGAAAACAATTTTAGTTAAAGTATGAAGTATGGAGATAGATAGAAACAAACCTCAACACAGCTACAGCCTTCCACCTGGATGGGCTCCTGCTGCAGACAACAGCAGTTCAACCTCTCTCCCACACCTGTGTTGGACCCACTGAACATCTCTGGAGCTGAAGAAGAGAAAAGTGCCAGCTACCCAGGCTGAGGAGTGCTCCTTACTGCACTGCACAGCTCTCCTTTCTCCTAATTCAGCTGAAGGGGACATGGCTGTCCTCGTCCACAATTGCTGTTAGTGCTATGGCATAATCTGTGAGCATCCTCCAAGGAGCAGCCAGTTTAATCCAATCTAACCCTATCCCATCCAGGTAATAGTTATCTCCATACCACACTGTATCTAAATCATTATACTGATGTCAACAAACCTGAGTGATAAAATGTGGTATTTACACCTATATGGAGCTAACTATTGTGGTATAAGAGAAGTAGTTAATCTCGTACATGTCTGATCACAGATTTTATTAGATTCATATACATCCTGCAGCACCTAGTTTCACATATTGTCAATAGATCCATTAAAAAAATTCATTTTCATTTCTTTCAAAGCATTTAATTCACTTGTATTACAGCTAATTGGATTTTTTCCCCTTTTTTACTTTTAACTCAATGTGTAGGTATTTGTCTTCATTTGGTAACACAAAACATTTATGTTCATTTAATGCCTATGATATATTAGATAATACCTATTGCTGGACAGATATAGTAATTGGACTTGATTTCTTTCATCCCAAAGATAAAACAAGAAGCTCAGAATCTAAGAATAACTTCTGTGCTTATCATGAATGCATAAGCAGAGCTGGAAACCAAGCAAAAATAGTTTGTCACTTGTAGAGACAAGGAGTGGATGTTGATATGACACACTTTACATAAAACTAGGCAAATCTGTCAAATAAACCAGTCCATCATTTTCTCTTGCTCATAGGGGCCCTGTGGTTTCTGTTCCAGCTAGAACTGAGAGGTAATAAAGTCTGTGCTAGGAAAAAAATATATATACAGATGCAAGCCTTTCCTATTGCTTAGTCCATGCCCGATTCTCTAAGCTGGAAGGGCTGAAGAAAGCAGCAGTCGTTGAGAGATGTTATTGCATGCAATACTGTGTGCCCCGGACACTTGATACCAACAACTTTCCATCAGAAGCAGGATTCAGTTGCGTAAACAGAGGCGTCATCCGAGATGTACAGGATATGTGAGATAGCTTTGCAAGGCTAATGGACATGAGACAGGAGCTACAAGAGATACGTTTCCTTTGGGAACAGCACTGGCAGGCCATATGAAGCATCTCAAAGGGCATGAACACCCAAAATAAACAGCATCTGTGGGGAATCCAGAGTCTCTTGTGTCTCCTTCTCCTCATCTACCTCCCCTGGAGTCTGTAAGGGGTGGAGAAGATGATGGTTTCTCTTTACCTTTGACAGTGCATAGCCCAACAGTTACAAATGGAATGTGGAATTAACCACACCCTACAAACACCACATCTGTGATTCCTCTCTCTCAACATTCACAAGCACTAAGATACATGAAGGAGAGGCAATTAGCCCAAATAACATCTTCAAGGCAGCTGTGTAGTCAAAGGCTATGCACTTTTTCCTTCCCAATAAGTGTGGGAACCAGGATGCTCAGACACTAAACACTACTGGGCAGCTCTTGCCTCCATCTTCAGATCTGCTGAGCGCTGAGGAGGCCAGCAGACCATGCACTCTGGCCTCCTGCATCCTGAAAGTTATCCTACCCGACACCAGTGTTCCCCAGCTGCTCAGGAGACTGAGACTGTGCTAACGCTAAGGCTGCTGAACTGGTGGTTGGCGAGCAGGGTGCAGGTTCTTGCACCAGCAACCCGGCCAGCCAAAGGGATCTGATTTATCTGCCCTGGGCACCTGCAAATTAACAGTGCACATAGAACCATAGAATCATTTGGTTGGAAAAGAGCTTTAAGATCACTGAGTCCAATCATAACCTGTCCGTTACTAAAACATGTCTCTAAGCACCTCATCTACCCGTATTTTTGAACACCTCCAGGGATGGTGACTCCACCACCTCCCTGGGCAGCCTGTTCTAATGCCTGATAACTCTTTCAGTGAATAAATTTTTCCTAATATCCAACCTAAAACTCCCCACAAGCAACTTGAGGCTGTTTCCTCTCATCCTATCACTTGTTACTTGGGAGAAGACACTGACTCCCATCTCACTACAGCTTCCTTTCAGGTAGTTGTCTCAACATCATGGAATATTTTCTACCGACTACCCCAAAATGCGTATATTAAAAAGCTGCTCTTTCAAACAGACCTCCCAGCCTCTCTTACCCTCTTACCTGGAATGACAGGCGAACAGTTTTCCATTGATCTCCCCAGAGTACCGATAATATGAATAGGGCTGTGACAGAGAAGCCCAGGACAAGAAAGGTCCCAATCTAGGAGGACAAAGAAGACATAAACCAGCTTCAGCATTTCTGCACAGACTGTAATCCATTTGACTCACAAGCTTGGACTTGGTAAGTTTAGGATCCATAACCTTGACTATGCCAGTTCAGAGACAGAAAGATCAAATGGGACTAAAAGCAGACCAACAGTGTTATTGATTGGCTTTTCTGTATGGCAAGACAAATCTTAAGAGTTGGGTACCCAACTAAGCCAGCCCTCAGGGCTTCCTCTATAATCATTGGAGAAAGAGGAATTTCCAGATGTGACCTATTCCTGCTTGCTTTATGATGGGAGATGCCTCTCTCTCTGTTGATGTAGATAGACCCCGGATGATCAGCTTACATTAAATCCCTAACCTGCAGATGGCTACATTCAGAAGTGATTGATCCCACCCAAAGGAGACAGCAACACAGCTTCCTTATGCTATGAGCTGCTTTGCAACAGGCTTCAGCAACAGCAAACACTCCCATCACTAAGAGATGAGAGTTCACTTTTTAACCAAAAATGTGAGAAGGTAGGTCAGTCTGTTCTTTGGCTTTTTGCTCAGTTTGGTACCAGCACAGTGGTGACGGCAGGCTTTTCTTAGTACATCATCTGTCTGCTAAGAACTAAGTGCAAGTGGAAATTGGACCAAGGCCCTAACTATTCTGCAGATCAACACCTTAATAATCCATCCCTAATCTTTTCCCCCCAAGGATGCAGTTTCAAGTTTTTTTACAAATTGTTCTACGTCTTTCTGATTCCTCTGGAAGCCAACTTTCAATAGGAAAGATGACTGTGTTTCCATTATTTACACGAAGAAACACAAGATCAAGTCTCTGCATGTTCAGCTATTCCCTTCCACTGCAAGTTTTGCAATCACACTACATTCACCCCTAAATTGCATGGCTAGAGGCTCATTTTGTAAATGCTTCACAGAGCCTCAAAAATTTCTAAAGGACGGTGATTCTAATACATCATTTTGCAGAAACAACTCTCTGAAGATTTGTTTCTGCACCTTCAAAACTCCAAGTGGCATTTCCCAAACCACCCAAAGACCAAAATGTGTAAGGTGATGAATGCCTTGGAAAAGCCAGCTTTCAATTCTGCAGACATCAGCCACTGTTCTCACTGCTGCTGGAGTCTGCTACAGAAAATTATGCTTCACCTCTCATGAAAACTTCGCTTTTTTCTTCATGTTACTACACGTAGACGTGTCAAATATAGACTTCTTCACCTGAATGAGTCACTGCAGGCTCCTTTTAGAGTCAGTGGGGGAAAAAAGTACTTTAAATGTGATTAATCTCATCTTAATTTACGTATCTATGACCAGCTGAATGAACTGCATCCTCAGAGGACTACCCTCTGCCCTTTTCCCTCTACCGACTGAAAAGGGAGTTTAGGTGATCAGCTTAGGTGGAGATATCATGCTTATGGGTATATAAAGTCTCCTAAGATGAACCTCTTCCCTCTCTTCTTTCTCTTCCATAATTTAAGACATTTTTCATGCAGGGAAACACCACACACTCAATGGATTTAAAGCACGGATTAGAGTTACCAAGAAGCCCTGACTCTCCCCACCTTGTGACTCCAGTGTAGATACAGCTGCTGACCTTCTGCGAGCAAACACATCGCTAGGACCTGGGAAATCAAGAAAAGAGATGGTTTGCATCCTGGTAGAAGATGATGAAGTGTGTTCAGTGAGGCACTTCTGGAATTATTTTTGCATTGGGAAGTCACTTTACACTAGATCTTCCTCCACAGTGTCAAGGCTGTTAGCAGGAAAGGTGTATGGAGAGAAGTGTTTATTGTTACAGTAAAAATGCTTCTGAAATGGCCAAGCACATATCAAGGCTGCCCTGCAGGATCAAAGCCCTTTCATGGGTAACAGGTAATTAGACATTTTGGGGTACACACTTTTAATGACTTTTTTTGAGAGTACAAAATCCAAAAGAGGAATGATGGCCAGGGTCAGCTGCTGTGGTTTGAAGAACTACAGCACTAATCTTGCCTATTTTCTATGCATTTGCTGTGACTAGAGGCATATCAGCATGGGAGGGAGGTCAGGGAATAAAAAAATGCATCCAAATAAACCACAAAAATACAGAGCAGACAGCAAAGGAGTCAATGCTTTCACAGCAATCACAGGAAATGCAAGATCAAGCATATCTCAGAACAGGGAAAACTGCCTTGGAGATTAAAAGGCTAGTTTTTGGTGGCTGGTACATTACTTCCCTCTGATGGCAAGCTGGAGCCCTTGGGTGAGGCATGGTGTTTTCTATCTATCTACAAACACTCTCTTTCCAGGATCATGCTGGTTTGAAGCAAGATATAAGCTCAGCAGACAATACAGGTCAGCTTTTAAGTGTTTCTTGATATGCTAGCCTCCTTTAATCAAATCCTGGATGATGAGTAACCATGGGATCAGTTTGGAGAGAATTTAATTACTGCTGAAGACCTTAGGCCGCCAAATTTAAATAAGTCATTTCAGAAAAACGAAGGAAAAAAGACACTTTAAAAATTGTCCCTTTTCTGCAAGCAATGTTAGAATGACATGGTCCTTGCCTGAGGTACAGCTTGACACTTATTTCAGCCGTGCTCAACAGGACTCTCCCTTGCTACTGCAGTATAACTTCTGTATGAATGATGCACCACATCTGGGAATGCCAGCAGAGGGTGAGCTTATTTTCATGGATGGAAACAGCATCTCATTATCAGCTTACAGGAAGAATAACTACCAGGTTTTATCCTCAGAGGGTGAAAAAGGAACTCTTGCAGTTGCATTGCCGGCCACTTTAGGAAAACACATCTTGATGGACCAATGAGCTGATGTGATGTGGACAAAGTTTATCGCCGGCACAGTCAGCTTGAGTTTTCTTTTATTTCCTTATACCCATGAATCTTGACATCTCAAGCCACAATCACCTAGCTTCATCCTGCTCCTCAAAAGCTGCTTCAGAACCTGTCCAATATGCTCTTCTATGAAGAACAGCTGTTTTTAGAAATGGCCCACAGGCTTGCACCTACAGCAAGACTTCCTCAGGCAAATGAACAACCAGCACTAGTAGGTCTGACTCATCCAAATTGCTTCTATACATATCCTGGGACTGTCTAATACAAGTACAGAAACACATGGGTTTAGGTGAGTGATATGTGTCTATTACTGCTGAGGTTAGATCCAAGGTCCCTCTTGCCAGCCCTATCATCTCCCTGAATCTTACAGCCTCCAACACTTGCATTCTTCTCTCTAGTATGAGGTGTGGAGGTGTCTCCTCTCCACCATCTACCTGCAAAGTGGTAATTAAGGGATGCTTCTCAGGGGTAAGAGAGATGGGTTTGCTACAAGGGGGACTGCACCTCTGCCTCCCTCTTTTTGAGTGAATGCATTTAACACAAGCTTATGCTGCAAAAGGATGGACAGTTGATCCACCCTGCCTCAGCATGGAAATGACCTTGTTCTGACTTCAATACTACTGGAGAGGCTTAGACAGGCTCTGAACCTACAATCACAAAACATGGAGGCAAGCACTTAGACACTTAGCTCACCTAAAATATCTGCTCACTTAGATATTCACAACAGCAGAATTCAAGTCCTTACATTCACTTTCTGGCAAAAAAGCAGTAACTCAGAACTTCTCTGGTACTCTGGTCTCTTAGGGATGGAGATGTGAGATCATCTTTTGGACTTTAGTGCCTATGTACTATTTTGAGTTTTTCTCAGTCTGCAAATGCAGAGGTCAAAACACACCTGAACCTCTTCATATTGTAGTCACGAATCACCTCCCCAAAACCCTTGGAAAAAACACAGTTGGACTGCAGAGAGGAAAATATTTTGTTGGAGTTTGCAAGACTGAACAAGAAAATATTTTTCTTCTCCACTGAGCATGAACTGTTCTTCAATTAGACCCCTCAGCTTAACCTTTTAGCTCTAATGGGGATGAGAAAATTGTCTTACGGAGTGATAACAATTGAATTAATTGAAACTGATTGTCTGAAAAAATCACAGTGACGCATGCAGACGGAGAGCTTCTTTGCACAGGCAGTAAGTGCTTTGTGGTGCAGCATTTTTTTTTAGCTGCTGGTGGCTGGTGAGCAGAAGAGTGTTTGCTTCAGTGGTTCACAATAAGGTCATGAAAGCTGGCTTGCAGGCTCCAGTTGGGTGCCATCATTAAGGAAGAGGATATGGTGCTCAGAAACAAAACCAGACCTGCTACTGGTTACTAGAAAATCCCTCTGCTCCAACAAAAGCATCAGCATGCTCGGTTTTCTGATGTGATGGGCTGCTGATGCAAACCATCACAAGGAAACACTGCCTGGGTGAAGATCTCCAGTCCTTCCTGCAGCACGTGCAGGGATAGTATCCATCCAGCACCGTACAGCTGGAACACGGGATGTAATTCATCATGGCAACAACCTATTTGGCTGTCAGTCATCTGAAATGCATTAGAGCAATCCAGCTATTGTATAGTCCCCACACTGATACATTTATTTAGATGTGGAAGAGCTGAGTTGTACTAATTACCCTATGAGGCTGATAGAGTTTCGCTGGTGGTTCACCAAAGGCTATGGTGAAAATCCAGACATTGAGAGGGGGAAGCTCTGCAAAGAGCGATGGAGGGATGATCCTCAGCAGA
>NW_010201089.1:55549-102154 GCF_000695765.1 Mesitornis unicolor | reverse complement strand
CCTGCTGGGATGAGCATGGCCAAACCACAGTTGTCACCACAAGGCCCTGCACGCAGGTGTGTGACCATCGTGTGACCCTGCATGCTTTGAGGTAGTGGGAGCACGAATGGTGGTAATGATTACTTTCCCCGCTCCCCTTTTCTTCAAAACATAATCCTATTTAGGTAGCAGTTCTGATGGTGTGGGTCCTCGTGCTATCCAACCCCCACTGCTCAACACAGATGCATACGGAAATCTTGCCAAATGAGATGCGATGACATGGTGATGCAATCAAGCAGGGCAAGTGCCCTTTGAAATAGCCAGTAGCCCTGTGTGGGTCACTTAACAGCTTCACGAAATTCCACAGTGCAGAGGCACCTCTGAAGTGTTTCTCTTGTAGAACTTGTCTGATCACATCCAGACTACTTGTATTCTTTCAGTTTTTTTCATTCTCACTTCCCTGAGGAAGGCAAATGCCGTTAGCCTCATTGGACAGAACTGAGCTGCTAAGAAGAGGAGGAGGATGTGTCTACACAATAGAGAGTGGGGCCAAGACTAAATTGAACCATTTAGGACACCAATTTTGCCTCATATTTTCCATCTTCCTTTCTGGCTTTACTTTGCCTATCACCTGCCCTAATACCCTGTGGCCATGACATTCATGCTGCCAAAGACATGAAACTCCTCTAAGGAAGTCCACTACTTGGACACTGGTTCATGTTTGGGGCCAGACAGAGCATGACCAAGCTGACAAATCAGCCTCATGGGTTTTCAGGCTTCTCAAGCTCAGGAAATCCTGTAAAGCCCATTTCTTGCACATGTTATGACAGGTTAGTCTGATCCTGAGGTTGACTCCAGATCCACAGCCTGCTGAGGTACAATCTCAGAGGTATCTATGTCACATGGGCATCTCTGGCAAAATTCTCAGTTGCCCAAAGCAGCATCATAACCACCAAACAACCCACACTACTCATGGCCACTGGGAAAGCCAGGCAGGCTTTGCTGAATAATAGACATTAAGCCCTAGAGCCACCATGTCACAAAATCCTTGTAACTAAATATTGTTATTTGTCCCACTCAGAGCTCAGTTAGTCCACAGCATTTACGATGCTATTGATTGCTGTGGGCACGGCCAAGCATCTGTTCTATTTATCACTATCATGCTTTATTGCTAGTACTAGACTAAGATCACTATTTATTTGTACTCCAGCAGGGACAAAGGACCCCAGAAACCCATTGTGTTAGGCACTGTATGAGCAAAGCAAAAAGAGATTCCCTGCCATGTGCAATTTACAGGCTGACTCTATGATGACACATCAAGGAATGGGTAAGAACAGCAGGAACTGATGACAAAAGCTGGTTGTCTTGGTCACAGAGGTGAGTCAAAGCCACAACCTCACTCTCAGCACCTGGCATTCCAAAATTAAGGTTGACGCTGAACACGGAGTCCAGCCCCTGGAATTAAAGTGGTTTCTTAGCCTATAGGTCTGGATGCAGAGGATGGGAACACAGATTTCACACAAAAAACACAGATTCAAGGAACATTGCTTAATTGGACGTAAACTTGGGGAGCATTTTGTGACCATGCCTGCAATCTCTAGCTGGAGATAAACCATCCAGAGAGAGTCAAGGCAGCTTCCGTGATAATGTTCCTCTTCCTCTAATGAGCATTTTTCTTCAAGATTAGAGGAATAACTCAGCTTTGGTGACATATCACCACCATTACATGACTCAGAGCCCCATAATTCCCTGCTGTCAGAACAATCTTTAGCTTCCCCTAAATCTAGATCCAGCCACTGCTGGCACATCTTCTTAGCTTGGTCTTAAAGAGACAGGGGACAAATTCATCAAAGGAAAATCATTGAGAGAAATCACAGAAACTACATCTGGCTCAGAGACCCCTGAGCTAAAATTGGTCAACTGCAGGTGGACATGGGGAGAAAGTACCATAAACATTTGTGTTTCCAATCTTCCTCGGGAATCCACTGTCTAGGGATCATCCACAGGGCTAGGCTGAGCTTTGGTTGGACACATTAAAGCCATCCCTACGTTTACTTTTTAGGACTATAAATCATGGTCAGTCTACAAAGAGCATTACTTACCAACAACAGCGTGATGTACATAAACAAGATTGCAGACACAATCAGGAGAACAAGAGACCAGAGAAACCAGAAGCCCAGGTTCCCATAGTTATACCTAAAAAGCAATGAAATATTACAATAGTGAACGGCAGCCCTGTTCCTTGAAATTTTGACATTTTCAAAGCAATAAAGCAAAGAGGGAGAGAGGAATAACCTATCCTGCAACATGCAAAAGTAGTTAAGAGCCTCCTTTCCCAAATCCGTGATTGCATTAGCCACCAACCCAGTACCCCAATGTGCTGGGGAGGTAAAATACAGGACCAAATTGGTGGTCTTCCTCCAAAGACCTCTTAGTCCGACTGTAAGACACTGCACCTTGCTGCAGACAAGGCAGCCTGGGAAAACAGCAAGATGATGTGACTCAGGCCAACAGCCCACCTTGTCTGCCTGCACCACGGCAAAAAGGGAATTTGGGTCAGATTTTGAAGGAGAAAACACCAGAAATCTGGAGGAGCTGCAGAGGGATTGTCCAAGAAGACAGAGAGGGGGAGCTTTACTTTTTGCCCAAAGGCTCAATAAGGATGAATAATATAGTTAGACCTTTTCTCCCCATAATATTTGAGCTGTTTTAGTTCCATTTTAGGGGCCAAATTTGCATAACTGTTACCTACGTATTGCAGAAGGGAAGGATTTGCATAAATCTCTGCCAGTTATTTCAGTTCTCTTTGCAGTGTAATAGCTGGTGCAATGCTTCTGATACCAGCCACTGAATTTCTTCAGAGGGAACAGAGGGGGGAAAAGACTCAGAGAAGCAAAGGGAAGAGCTATTTAGTCCCCTTCACTGACACTTTATGTGATGATTATTCTCCCCTTTCTCCTAAATTCACACTTACACCTAAAAATTGTAGCCAAGCACAGGGCAGAGCCTCAGCACCTCTGAAGTCACTGGACATCCAATTCGGATGCTGTAACCAAGAGTTTAAGGAGCCAAACATTTGATTCATGGTTAAAGTGCCCCGCTGTGTCATAGATGCTGGAGAGGGTGCTTATCTCTTCCCAGCTACCCTGGGAAACCGCCTGAGGAATGGAAGAGGGGAAAAAGGTGGTACTTACCAGTCAAAGTTATTGTAGTCATTTTTTGCTTCACCCCACATGTACAGAAAGACCAGAGAAAAGCAGAAAGCTCCAACAAGCAATGGGAAAAACACGCATTCCCGCTGCAGAGGGAGAGGAAGGACAAGTAGTCAAAGCCTTACCTACCCCAAAGCAATCACAGCCAATGGTAGATATGTTTAGGCTGACCATAAAACATGGGATTTGGTGGTGGACCTCCAGAAGCAGAGGTGGAGATGACTTTCCATCCTGTCCTCTATGACCAGGGGGATGGCTTCAAAAGTGTACTCTGCAGTATTTACTTTCAGGGAAAATAAATCTCGCGACTTCGCAAACAAACAGGATTTTAATCACCTTGGATGAGAGGGAACTGCACTAGGCAGCAGCCCTCTTTACAATTTTTACTGCACACCCAGCCCAAATTCTCCTTCTTTAATTTGATCCTATGGCTTTGAGATGTTTCACTGGCCTGGAAGGATCCGTGAAAGGTCCTTTCCTGCCCTCACACACTTGTTAGCTGCATGGTGGCACAGACAAACTGAGCTTGTCACAGAAACACAGCAATACTTCAAGCACTTAGAGCCAAAATCTAACAATCCGACAGAGCTCAGTGGGCCCCAGATGATGCTGGGTAAGGGTGCCTTTGGACCATGACATCGACCACTTGTCAACTTGGCCTGACCCGTCCCTACAGAGAAATCAATATCTATGCTGATTTTGGGCTAATTTACCGTCTTGCAGCAGCATTTCCCAGGCTCAGTCCTTCTGCGCTGGTACCGCTTCCACCGGCAGCTGTAGAAACCAGCCAGGCAGGAGATGAAGGGCTGATGCTCATATCTCTGCAGCAAGCGTCGACGTACCACCTTCAGCTTCCCAAACTTGATCCTCTTGAGGCTGGTGGAACTCGCCTCCATCTGAGGGGCTTTATCTCATCTTCCTCCTGAAACGAGACCACAGGTTTTGTGGGGAGACCATGACCCTCCTTTCCTTTTGGGTAAGCTTCTCGCATCAGAAAAAAGAGAGGAAATTTTCTCAAGAGGATGCTGCAACCAGCAGGGAAGGGTGCTGAGAACAGCTCACCTAATTTTATATACCTAACCGAGATGTCTAACAGGAAAGCGTGGTCATTGCAAGTCCCCTCAGCAGTCTGTAGTGCTCCTGGTTGTGACTTAGGTGCTCTGAATCACCTCTGGAGGAACCTCTGCCTCCTTGTGACTATATAGGGAGCTCTGGGAAATGAAATGAACAGGTTGCCCAGGGAAGCTGTGGATGCCCCCTCCCTGGCAGTGTCCTAGGCCAGGTTGGATGGGGCTTTGAGCAGCCTGGGCTGGTGGGAGGTGTCCCTGCCCATGGCAGGGGTTGGACTGGATCAGCTTTAAGGTCCCTTCCAACCCAAACAATTCTGTGATTCTATGATTCTATGAAATCGCTCACTTTAACACTCCATGCAGATTCCCAAATTATGTCAGATGAACCTGAGCCTAGGCTTAGCCATGGGAATTAATTCAGCATCACTGTGACCTGCCTGCAATGTACTGTCAGTTTAACTGGCTCATGTAGGAAAGGGACTAAACATCTCCAGGTACACGGTTTTTTAATCCGGGCAAAACTGCAGCATGGCAGAGACAGATCCCTTAAGAAAAAAAATATTTTCTGACTGAAATAGCTTTACTTGGCACAGTTTTTCAAGGGTAGAAAGAGAAGCTGTAAAGATTCACAAACGGGAGGTCTGTTCATAATGAAGATTTTAAACAAAGGACTTGGTGGTAGACTGCAACCAATGTAGTTAACAGCGAAGTAAATAGCACAAGGGATTGTGCCAGCAAATAGTTCACCTCTCAGAGCACTGTCAAGACTGAAATGAAAGATTTAGAAAAAGAAGTCTTGTGTTGGCATACAAAGAAGAGCCATCATCCAGCACTTCTTTAGAATACAGAGATAGCCAGAGATGCTTTTCTGTTGCATTAAAAAGTGCCACATCCAAATCCAGGCATGTCTGCTGCAGATTCCCAGCTCAGAACTCCCATTTCCCTGCTTTATCGGATGTAATAACAGTCATTTAAGAACAAATGGTCTTAAAAATAAAACAGAGAGACATAAGACACAAGTTAAAACTGAGATGACGCATCCCTGGTACCCTTTCCAAACATCCCAGTCTATTGGCAGCTGGGGTGCAAGGAGAGAGGATGAAAATGAAACCAAAGGGGTTTTAACTTGGACTACCACTGAGCAGTGCCCAAGCATGTCATGCACTGAATGCCTCCCTGAGACAGACGTGTCTGCCCACAGGCAATCACACACTCTTGGATACGGTGGGGTCAAGCTATCCCAAGAAGCTCAGCAGCATCGGATCCTGGCACCAACAGGTCACTCTGTAGTGAAAAATTGATGCCACTCTCATGTGACACGATGGTGATCCTGCTCTTGAACTACACAGAGCTGTCTTCATCAGCCGTCCTCAAGTACACCTGGCATAAACCCAGCAATTACCAAGGTACCCCAGCCACATCTTTTGAATATATCTGAACCTCCAGAGCTCTTACCAGAAGAGTGTCATGTGCCATGGGGCTGCAGTATTTGTTACCTCCTGCAAGGATCCCTAAACCGTGAGTTCCCCTGTCACCAAAACACAACATCCGTTCCTGCCCAGCCCTTCTCCTTTAGCAACAGGGATTCAGGACACTGGACCAAAACCATTAGTTTTGCTGTCAGAGAGTCCACGAGGTTTGTTACTCACATTCCTGGTGTGGGCACAAGGCTCACACATCAGTATTTACCTAAGAGCACACAGGATTTGGCAGGAAAACAGATTGTAGAGACCTTGAAAAGTCTGGCTGGCTACAGCAGCACGTCAGGTGTTAAATCTAGGTGTTAGTCTACTCCTCATAAAAATTGCCTATGACGGAGATCCTACCAGCTCCAAAGACAGGTCAATTCAGTCCAAACTAGCTTTAACATTGGAAGTTTTTTCCCAATGTCTAGTCTCCTGTGGTATAGTTTAAGCACATTAATTCATGTCCTGTTCATGGTAGATATAGAGAATCACTCAAGCTTTTCCTCTGTTAGGGATTTCATGTATTTACATTTGGATGTCTTCCCCTAAGTCTTCTCTAGCCTGAACAACCCCAGCTTTTACAGCCTTTCCTAGGTTCCTGTTTTCTCTTCCTCAGAGCATCCTTGCATGGAGTCCACACTCACCTGCTTTTTGGGATTTTCACAGGTATCACAGAATCACAGACTATTAGGAGTTGGAAGGGCCCTCGAAAGATCATCCAGTCCAACACCCCTGCCAGAGCAGGATCACCCAGACCAGGTCACACAGGAACACGTCCAGGCGGGTTTTGAATGTCTCCAGAGAAGGAGACTCCACAACCTCTCTGGGCAGCCTGGGCCAGTGCTCTGTCACCCTTGCAGTAAAAAAGTTTTTCCTTGCATTTCCTATGGGTTCTGGCAATGGCAGCCATAACAGGATGTGGTGAACAACCCACGGCCTCTCCAGGGCAGACCTGTTCACCCACACCACAAGCTATTTGATACTTGCAGCATCCAGTTTCTCTCATGCATCAAACACATCATCTGGCCTAGGTTTTCTGAATGCTTAAATAATTCACCCTGGACTCATCCCCTGTGGCAAAGGAAAAGTGTTTTCAGCTTTATACATCAGAGCATTTATCACTATAATTAAGAATTTAATGAACTCCTACCTTAGTCTTTCCACACAAGTCATCTCCCCAAGCCTAGGAGTTGTTGGGGAAGGGAGGCTGGGGAAGGAGAGACAGAAGAACACAGCCTCCTT
This sequence comes from Mesitornis unicolor, assembly GCF_000695765.1. Taxonomy (NCBI): domain Eukaryota; kingdom Metazoa; phylum Chordata; class Aves; order Mesitornithiformes; family Mesitornithidae; genus Mesitornis; species Mesitornis unicolor. Next base: position 95,185 of record NW_010201089.1, on the reverse strand, counting down.
TCCACAACCACCTCCACCAACCCCTGGCCCTCCCAAAAACATCAGGCTGGCAAAAGAAGTGCAAAAAACCTTCATATCTGGCATCCCCTCAATCCCCATTGACCCTATTGTCCAAAATGTTTAGCAGGACCACTATGGTATCTGATCCTAACAGAAAAAATATCCCAGCATCTGTTCACAGCAACTACTTAAGGGGCAAACACCACCACGACACAGGGTAAAGGCAAAGGCTAAAAGACAGTAGGTCTGCATCTGGATTTAGAGAAAGTCAGTCATTGCCAGGACACAGCAAGAGACCTCACAGTGCTCGCATCTAGATTTGAAGCATGGCGCTCCTAAAATTTAGAGGTAGTCTGCAATCCTTGCCCATCTCTGCCAGAGGAGGGAAAATGCAAACCTGAATCTATCCACTGGGACAGCCATGAGAGCAAAAAGCAAGCAGGAAAACATGCATCAGTAGGATAGCAAAGTTTAGGACTCCTTAACAAGTGAGCCGTGAAAGCAGTAACATCTGTTTTTCAGCTCCATAAACCCAAGAGATCTCAGGTCCTTCTCTTGCAAACAGAGACTTTGCTCACAGATAAGAGCCTCCGTAATCACAGGCAGTTGAGCAGGGCTGCTCATTTCCCACTGCTTGTCAGGGAGTGAGGAAAAGCATGAGGAATAGCCCTGGGGGATGATGGAGGAAGGAGCAGGGGAGAAAAAGCAGGAAATAAATTCAGCTGCATAGGCTGAACGCAGAGGCACAGCAAGCTGAGCTTGCTTGAGAGACCAATGTACAAGTGAAGAGTGTTCTCGTCTGTCTTGGTGCTGTAGAGGTAGGGCAGACCTCTTTGGAGGGGTAAACAGGCACAGCCATCAAATTTGGCGTTACCCTGTAGCTTTTTCCTTGGGTCTTTTAAGTCTTTGTTTTTTTGATTTCTCCTGCATCTACCCAGCTTTCTCCAACACAATATCCTACAATGTGGGCAGGGTGAATGCAGGGCTCTTTTCAGATATTACGAACACACTTCCCAGCCAGCTGAGAGAAGATAACTGAAAAAAAAAAGTTATGTGGGTGCTGGCAGCTACCATGAAGATGGTAATTTCTCAGCACCTGAGCATGGCCAGCTTGCCCTGAGCATCATGATGGCATAGGAAGACAGGACTGATGCCTGCTTTGCTCATACCACCATTTCAAAGGGATGTGGAAAGAAAGTGAACTCCATGCCTTGAGGTAAGAGGTGCCTTGAGCCTGAGCTGATCCTCTCCAGCACCTGCAGCTCCCTTGAATGGCAACTTCTGGTACCATCCAACGCCTCTTTGGGAAATAATTTCCTGCCTTTCCACCTTCCACAGCATCACACCAACAGATAAAGAACTAAAATCAACCTCCTGGCAAGCTGCTAGTTGATCACCATCACCGTGAGCTGCACACAGACCTTGTCACCAGTCAGAAAACCTTAGAAAAGAGCATCCCTTAAACTTGCAATTCTGCCCAAGGCTCTGGATCACAGCTTAGGATCCCTTTTATTTCACTATCATCTGCCTTCAGTTTCTTTTCAGGGGATTAATGAGGTTTAACACAGGTAAGGAAAATGTATCAAATAACATAAAGCTAGTGATAACCTTGCAATGAAAGATTATATATATTCTATATCCTTTCCTTTCCCTGGCAGTCGATAATTATAATTTATCATTAAGACTTTCTTTATAAGCCCTAATTATACCTTACTTCTGCGTGGGATCCCAGGGCGTATATGTGCAGCCTGGGACAAATGTATGCAAAGTACATCTCATTGATTAACTGTTGGCTTTCAGGTGAAGATCACAGCCATCAGCACAAGGAAACAATAAGGTTTAACATGGAAAACAACAAACAGATGTGGAAGTAGAAGGTGTTAACAAGGAATAACTGGGGCAATATTTCTCCATTTCATTTGTTGTAGTACACCTCCATCACGTAATGGTTGTGGTTTTCAAATTGATTGAGAAGTTTCCACCAACAGTAACGCCCTGTATTCTGTAATATGTCACCACACTTTGAAAAGACACAAATAATCAAACCATTTCAGCAAAATTAAGCTACAAATACAGCCAAAATCCTGCTTCTATTAGGATTTGTGCTACAGTCTAAAGGTCAGACACCCAGCAGGGGCTGTGCTGCAAATGGGCTGCTCAGTTTCCAGCCCCAGTGTCTGCTGAGACCAGGATTCATCTGTGGTCACATGCAAATGCGTGGAAAGAACCTACCTTCCTCTCCTCCAGCACTCCCCCAAAACTGTTTGGTGCCTCTATGCTCCTTCAAGGTGCCTCTCCTAGTTGTCTCTCACACTTGGAACATGTTTGTCCCCAATGCCCGGTCCCTGGGGATGACTCATTATCCACAACCACTTCCAGAAACCTCATTTAATTATAATCATCATAATTAGAAAGTACAGCTGTTTTTCTTCATCTTTAAAGCACTTTACAGGCTACATTAACAAATGTGTACCCAGGAAATTACTGGCCAAGCCTCAGGTATTTGCAGTGGATTTTATACAATTGCTTTCAGCTTTGTGTGGAAACAGGCAAGAGGAAATAATCGTGTTTGTAAAACGGTCTCACGATGTTACAATAGATTTTTCCCTCTTGTCTGCTAGGAGCAAAATGAGTGTTTTGAATAAAGCTGATGAATAGTAGCTGGGAAAAAAAAAAGTAAGAAAAAGAAGGAGTGGAGAAAGACTTTTCACAAATGTCATGTCTTTGACTGGACTCAAGCATACTCCCACACATTATTATTACTCAAAAACCTTCCAGAATGGCCAGATGGTTTCAGTTCTGCAGAGGTTTGTGTGCCACCAGCACATTGCAACAAGCAAAAGCATGGATCTGGCACAGACCAGGACGATTTTGGCTAGGAAAATTTTCCTCTGAGGAATGAGAGGATGGTCCCAGCACATTTTTTGGTCTGGGTTTAAATCATTTTTGACTGAGAGCTTCAGTCTACAGAGGTCCTCCCCACCTACCTTCTAGAGAGGTCCTCCCAGCCCACCCTGCTTTTCTTCTGGAAGGTCTTGCCCACTCCAAGCCTTCTTGTAGAATGGTGCACCTCTCCCTCTTCCTTCTAGAAAGTCCCAATGGCCCCAGCTGTCCTTCTAGAAATGTTCATGGCACTACTTGAGCAAAGGTGGCCACCCACAGCCACCAGCCCAGCGTGCTTGATGGCCAACAGACCACACCAGCCGTGGGCCTCCATGGTTCCGAAAACTAAAGCTGCAGCTGCTCCATCATGGTGAGTCCAAGTGATGAACGGGCAGGAGGCTCACCAGGGGATGCTTCAGTCCAAGTGGAGGAAAAGGTGACCCATGTCCAACCCAAGGGGCTCTCCTAGCCCCAGGTGGCAGCAATTGCTGTTGGCTTTATTGATGGTAATGGTGGTGGTGGGGAAACTGGCTGAGGAGAGCAGAGAAGCCCCAAAACCCAGTATCAAATGCTGACCCAAACACAACAGACTTTTGTACTTTCATATCTCTTCTCCATATTTTCCTCTATACTAAAATGTGGATAGGGCCCAGTTTGGCCTTGGAAGGGTCTGAAAAACTCTGGTACATCAGAAATCTCATTTAAAAAGTCGATATTCACCTACATGAAATGGTTCACCTGATGCATTTTTCAGGAATTGCTTTCCTAGAGTGTATTTGCATGGCACCTGGTGTAAAACATTTCTAATCCAAGAACAAGGTCTACAGCTACTTTCCAAGCATCACTGAAATGGGCACAACGCACAAGTAGCTTTGGCCCTGTTGACGCCAGAACCATCAGCAGTGCCTAACCTCTTTGACTCTGAGCTCCTCTACATAGCTGATAAACTCATTATAGGCCTCCTCTGCTCAGTCTTGGGGGTCCCCTGTATCACAGAATCACAAAATGTTAGGAGTTGGAAGGGGGCTCGAAAAAGGTATAAGGATGGCCAGCCTTTTGGAGAAGGTGGCAGCCCTTCTCTAGGCAGTACAGGTGGGAAGAGGAAAAAATTAGCCCCAAAAGTAGTCAGGAACAGTGACCTTCCAGCTGTGACCACACAGAGACCTTCCACCACCCAGCCAGATGTTGGTCCCAGCTTGCAGCAGTGAGATGTCCATTCCTGGGTGTCATTTTGCTCACCCAAAGATTGAACCAGGAGCACTGGTGACCTCATTCCTCCAGGTCAACCCTGAAAATGGAGACTCGGCAAGGCCAAATTGGGGTGAAACACTGCTCCCCACTCTCCAGTATGGTCAACGAGAGAAGGGAAGAGTTTTGTCCTCACCGTGCTTGTGGCCATGCAACATCACCAGCAGCGGTGCATGCAGCCATGCTCAGCTCAGCCCCATAGAGCACGTGGGGCACAGCCCCAGGCCTTGCCCCTGGGTGGCCCACGGCTTTCTGAGGAGTCATTCTCCCACCATTGAAAAGCCACTGTGGGGAGGTAAAAAGTGCTTCCACGGCTCAAAGCTGGCCTGGGGGGAGGAGGAGGAATAAAACCCTTAAAAAAAAAAATGGAGCTTAGAAAGGGGGGCAAATATTTATTTGAAGATAAATCCTACTTTGTGCAATTCATCATGCCCTGGCTTGGGTCCCTCTCTGCTCCTGTGAATGCCTAAGCGGTTCTTTGTGTCCCACTGTTCAGGGAAGACAAGGAGATTGGGACGCAGCGTGAGGGACCCTCTCCAGCTCCACAGCCCCTCTGAGGGCAGCACACTGCCGTGAGCATCGTCTCCGAGGGAAGACTTTGTCCGTCAGCCAAAAAGGAAAAAGAAAAGAGGTTTGCAGATCGCATACCTCCTCCTGGCATCTCTGCAGAGCCCTATTCAGCCCAGACAAAGGACAGGGGGCCCTGGGCAGCCACTGCGCAGAAGCCCCCAGTGCTGGCCCTCCCTCAAGCTGTGGGTGTTAAAGTTCAGACCTCGGAGCAAAACACTCCTGCAAGGAGGGGAGAAAAAGGGAGCAAAGGATGTTTTCTGCGCTGCCAGCCAGAGGTTTCTCTGTTTAGTTATCTACAGTATCCAAATGCATCAGGGCTGGCCCACTTTTGCATCATAAGAATGTGGTTCTGCTGTTCCCAGAGGAAAAGCCTTTCTAGCTAATTAAACACTGCTGCATTTCTGCATAAGCCACCTCAGAAAACTTTCGAACCCATTTCAGAGCAAAAAGATAGTCTGACACACAAGATCTATGCTCAAATGCCCTGATTTAACAGCAACCTACAAACACAGTGGAGCCATCACCCAGAGCCCCAGTTTCCCAATTTAGTGTTGTGCTGACAGCACTACAAGAGCAGCAGATGAGGACTGTACAGCTTATTTTATTTTCACTCATCTGCTGGTGTAAGCTATGGAGGCTGCTTAGCAAGGCAGGAAGATCAATGTGTTTCACTGTGCAGGCATCACCCCATGTAGACAATCCATGGGCAGAACCTTGATGGACCTCTCCAGGGCCCAGGAAACCCAGCACAGTCATCTCTGCTGGATCAGCACCCAGCCGCACTGACATCACAGCAGCCTGGAGAAAGAGACTAATTTATTTAGTCACAGAGATTGGGGTGGGTGTTTTCATTCCTCCTCTGGTCTTCCTGGAAGAGCAGCTGGACTCATCTCTGTGTTTCAACAGTCAACCAGAGCTCCTAGTACAGGCAGAGAAGAGAAATGGGCACAACTCAACTCATCCAAGGGCAGATGAGCTGTTTTGCGTGTGTCCAGAGTGCCAGGGCACGAACCAGCCCAAGATGAAGGGACATTCAGCACTCAAACACAGTGAACCCAAGTCAGCCCTGTGACCCTTCCAGCTCATCTCCAAGGAAATTCTGCATCATGGGCTTCACAAGCTGGTATGGGCACCAAAGCCCATAGACACTTGGAAGGTGCCTTCATAGAAAAGCTCAGACCAGGCAGATGTCACCTAATTAGATAAGGAAAGTGTTTACCGTGATCTGGGAGAGCCAGGCACTGCCAAGCACACGATGGACCTTGTCTGGCTCAGTTTCCTGCTCAGTTTAACTCCTCTAGTGCTGGGAGCCAGCCCTGGATGTCTGTACCCAGTTGTCAGTGACAAATACGCACTGGCTTGGTGTCATGATCCGGCAGGCAAGCCTCTGACATTCCATAATGCTCTCCCAACACCAGCCCTGGTGGCACTTTCAGATGACATCATTTTCTGGATCTTTGTTAAAGCCCTTCTCACCTGTAGACTGTGTTTCACCTTCTTCCAGCCCAACCAGAACCTCCTTCCAAGCAGTGGTTTCTACCACACACACCTCACCCCTCTCTCTGCAGGGTCAGAGGTGGACAGGGCCACTTGTTATCACCCAGTCATCAGCATGGAGAGCCCAAGGCCACCCCACTGCCAGGGGGTTGTCTCCTCCTTGGCTGTGGGTCTGTTCCTGCTGTCATACAAAGGGCAGCCATAGAAAGCCTCTATACAGGGTTAAATGAAGCAGTCATGAGGACCATAGGTGGTCACCACATGGAAGACACCACGCTGATTGAGGGCAGTAGTTCCCAGCCTATAGTACCTCATTCTCATAGAAGGGCCAAAAAATCATCCACAAAACTAGCATTCACCATGAATTCAAAGGAATGTGGGACAGGCTCAGCCTGGTAGCAGGTTGCCAACTGGCAGCAAGGAGGGAAGGAAGAGGTCACGGCAGTAAAGTACTAAGGTAGGGGCTGGATAATCTTGGGGAGGGAAAAGGTAAAAGAGTCAGTGTTATTCACCTGCATTTCTTCCAATTTCTTTCTTTTGCTCAACCAAAAATTCTTAAAAGCTTTGCTTGGAAAGAGAGCACTTAGGAGAGAGCCACACGACCCCACAGAACCTTTCCAACTGCTTTAAGGCATGAATCAATTAAAGCAATCACGGAGCAAAGGTTAATCAGTAGCAAGTACTTCTTAAGAAATAAGTCGTCTTTTAAAAAGAAATTGCTCTTGCCAATTTCCCTCCCCCCTTCCACTTCTTCCTTTTCTAAAGTGTCTTTTATTTCTCCAGCTCTGGAGACCTTCCAAAATAAGTTCAGTGATTAAAGGCAGCTGCTGAAAGGATGGGGCCGAATCATGTGGTGACAGCCAGGGCTGCAGGAGCAGAGGACTGGACCTGGAATTGTCACACAGTCTCGGTGCCATACAAATGTCTCAGGGATTGAAAACCTTCCAGGAGCTTCCAGCCTAATTAAAGCAGATGGAGGTTGGAGAAACAAGGAATTGCTCATGGTTGCACTGGAGAACAGAGGAAGTGGGACAGGAGAGTAAGGAAAGGGGTGACTCCAATGCATTTCAACACAAGCAATGAGACTCCAGTACGAGCATGCAGGCATACGGTGATGCTTTGAGCTGCCCCTGTGCTGTGCCCTGCTTGCAGATACATTCTTCCTTCTTCTTGCACCCAGCAGTGGAGTTGACATCAAAACTGCCCCCATGGGCAGCAGCCACAACCTCACTCACACATGTGCACATTTGCCCCATCTCCCTACCTGCAGCTCTTACAGCGCACCACTGTCACGGTTAACTTCTTGCTCTTGTCACCTTTCCACCCAAGTGTTGGCTTAAAAAAAAAAGAGCATTCCCTTGGCACCAGACCTGCAGAGGACAAGTCCCCAGACAGGGTTCCTCGTGATACAGCATCATGTGCACCCACATGGACTGCAACTGCCTGACCACCAGAAAGGACCTGGGCCAGGTGGATGGAAAGTCTATCCTGATCCTGAGAGCATGTCCTCATCATGCTTAGCATAGCATGTTCCCTGCAGACACCACAAAGCTTTGCACAGCAAACAATGACCAGCATGAAACCAGGATATGGGCATGTTCAGTCTGATCAATCCTCTGAAGTCTCAGTCTTTCTCCTTCTCTCTTTTTTCTTGGAGGAGACAAGAAAGGGTTGAAATGCAACAGAAGCCAACGTCCTCTTGGTGAGGACAGTCAGAGGGAACATCAGCCAATGCCACCCTCCATTTACTGTGATCAGATGCCAACCTTTCAGCTACCAAAAAGCAGTCAGCCATAGCTCCTCCTTGAACACTGCTGGGAAAGCAAGGTCTAGCACATGAAGAACAGGATGAGGAGGAGATGCTGAAGAGATGAGCACCTGCAGGCAGAGGCTGCTCAGCTCTCTCACACAAAGTGTCTTGGGCTGGAGCAGAGGCTGCCCTCAGGGCTCAGCCCACCATGGAGGCACAGTCCAGGCTGCAACACAAGTTGTGTCTGCTCTACCCATGACAGCTTCCTTTCTTTCCTTCCAGCAAGATGTGGTGCCCAAAGGATCTTCCCAACTTCTTCTCCTATCTGGTCTTTTAAAAAGTAGTCCAAGACCCTCCTTTATCCCACCCCACAGAGGTCTCTCGGGCAGTCCTACAAGCCAAACCATAGGTGGTGACTTCAAGATGAGGTTACAGATCCCCTCCTCCAAAACATCCCAAGACCAGGTGTGGACCAAAACAAGCCATTGCTGTGTGCACAGCATTGCAGGGAGCAACCATCAGAGAGGTCCCTCCAGCCTGGGTCCCATGCAAAGCCACCAAGCTGGGGCTTTGTCTCTGGGCTGGATCTGCTCCGTGCTGTGAGGAGGCAGGAGCACATATCTCAATTGACGGGTGGTAACTTCCAAAGCCATCTGCCTGAACGAGAGCTTCTGGGCTCTCACATGGCAAGGAAATGAAGTGCACATTGTCAAAGGGCCACAAACTGAAAAAAATGCTTTCTCTTATATTTTGGATTATATTTTATCACACTAAGCACCACTCTACGGTGACAACTCGCACTGTGGCCCTTTGCGAGCTGTAGGTAGTGTCACAACAACGTACCACCACCAAGTTTAAAGAACTGAATTTTCATCTCCAGAAATTACACGTGAAGGTCAAAAGACATCATTTGATCACCTCCTCAGTCCAATGCCATGGCATAAGAAAGTCACTGGACTGGTCGTAAAAACCCAGCTTTGTATTTTTTTGCAAAGTTTCAAATTTCCCTGGAAATCTTGTACACCTTTTAGACATTTCAATAGGAAAGTTGGAAAGGAAGGAACAGCTTTGGCTCCCTTCATGTTCAGAACATTTTTTTAATTAAAATCCAGCTGGTCCCATGGTACATGATGCTTTTTTTTGTTGTTGTTAAATGCAGCTTAAAAGCTTTGAGCAGCTGTAGGAAATTATTTCCATTCCCTCCTTCCCTTCCACCTGGTATCACATGCTGGAGGAGAGGTCCTGAGACATGTTGAGCTGTGAGATCAATATTCCCAAAGAAAGCATTGAAGTGAAGAGGAGGTGCAGCACACCATGGGCTGGAGCTCCAGCTGATCAAAGTTTGCACTATCCAACCTAGAGCTGGCCTTGTGCTAGTCCCCAGGTTCATATCAGCTCAGCACCTGACCCTGAATTAAAATTCACTCTTTCTTAGAGGTAAAAATTACCCCATTTCACTGCCTACAAACAACGTGGAAATATTCAGACAACAACAGCAGATTAAAGCCAGGGCCAAATCCTGCTTTCAGCTGTGAACGAGCTGCTCTCCAAAGAGTTGCCCATCAACACTCCCAGGGGAACATCAGTAGTGGGGCAGACATTGGACCAGAAGGATTCTCCCAGCCTTTCCAACCAGGTCCTGATTATTTACAGCTGTTCCCAGATGTTCCCCTTGCACGGGTTATTTGTTCCCGAGTCGACCTCCCCATTCACACATGAGGCGAGCCCAGGGTAAGAAAGAGAGAGGCTCCTTTCTCCCTTTTACTATGGAAACAGCCCTTTATCCCAAGCATTGCAAATGCTCAGCCGCTGTTTCCCTCCCACTGCCACCCCAGCTCCAGCCACCCCACTGACCACCCACAGCTCACATCTCACCCCAGCTTCCCTTTCTCCCCTCAACAGGTCCCAGCCAAGTCATCCCAAGAGCGAAGCGGGACTGCTGAGCACCTTCTCCTTCCCAACCAGCCATCAGAAACCTCCTCTGCTTCCCAGTCACCCCCTTTGCTCCCCTTTTGTTACCGATTTTCCCCATTCTCTGGCTTTTTGGGCTTTGTTTCTCGCTGCCATTCAGTCAATTGCCCGCAGTCGCATCCCAACGAACACACTCAAAAGTCCAAAGAAAAAAAGGGGAAAAGTCAAAGAATCGGCCCCCCTCGCACGGTGTTAACTTTTACAGCAGGCAGGAAAGAGCAGGCAGGGACGCATTTCCCCGGGCAGGAGCATCTTTACGAGTTAGGAGAGAGGAGGTAACTTACCTCGCTGGGATGCACATGGAGGGGTTATTTTTGCTTTCTGCAGCACTTGGGTTGCTGTGTCCTTTGCTTGTGACACTCCGGGACCTGAATGGTGACACTGCTGTGTGACACCCGGTATTAGAGAGGCTGCTGGAGCCGTCCCTCCCACGGTGGGAGGGGCCACGCAGGGCTTGATAAATTCAGTCCCCAAGGCTGGAAAAATTAAAATCTCATCATGGGACACAGGCAGCTGCTCACCGCATGGCGCTGGGAGACGCTGGGGACTCATGGGTGAACCTGGGTTTGATTCATTGCTCGCCCACCCTGAACAGGAGGGGTTGGTGTTCAAATCTCGCCTCGGCAGAATTAGGCATCCAAAGGATGGGGTCTGACGAAATATCTCAAAGAGGATTTGGGCAAGATGTGTGGTCACTGACCCTCAGAACTAACACTTCTGAAACTCCTCTGTGAAAATGTGTCCCGCAGCTCTAAGCCTCGGGCAGGAATCCATTGCACCAGATTTCTGAGCAGCCCCTGATGTGAAAACTGCTTATTTTACTTATTATTTGCAATGGTTTGGGGCTTTAATATCTAAATCCTATTAGAGACATAACTTCCTTTGGAGGGGGAGAGGGGGCAGTTCAGCACAACAAAAGCAGTTTGTGCGGCTGTATTTTGTAACCTCCAATGTGTCCTGGACTTTCAGAGAATCATCCGTAAAGTTTCTCAGACTGGAAGCTGATCAACCTCGTGGAGCTCCTCCTGTTCCTAAAAAGCTCTTCATTGCATGAGAGGCTAAAGAAACATCCCGTCCAGCCCCAGAGGGCTCTCTGAACCACCATCAGATTTTTTCATCCCTGCTGTCTCTCACATTGGGATTTTTCTTGTTGGATGAAAAAACAGATCAGAGGGCTCTTCAAAAGCAAGATCAGCAAACTGCCCTTGCAAACAGAGAGGGGAAGAAGAGGGCAGAAATTATAGCCCAGCAGTTTTTGGGCAGCTCACATTACAAAGAGAAACTTTTAATTAGAAATGAGCTACAGAGATGACAGCCCGGTTCACTCTGAAACCTAATGATGATCAGAAGGTACAGAAGAGTTCCACTTTAAAAGCTGTATTGCTAATCCTTGCTTAGCACTAGGTCCTAAAATAGCATCGTGTCCCTTTGGAATTGGAATATTAAATGAGGGAACTGCAAGGTATGAAAATAGAAGCAGCTGTTTTTATTGCTGATCAACTTCCAGCTAATGCTCAGCTGACAGAGAGGCATGGGGTCGCGTGTGAGCCTCTAGAAATATTACTTTATGGTCTCATTCCTGGAAACTTGATAAATAGGGCAGGAAAAGGTGGGATTATGAAGGCTGATAGTACTGATGAGATGCAGAGAGCAGCTTTCCCAGGTACCTTGCAGTTTTAATCTCCCAAGTTGATCCAGTGCATTTTTCTCCTCATGTATTTGTGGCTCTGTTGAGCCCAGCTCCATCACGGGGCGACGCGAGCATCTTGAAGGTCTGTGCGCAGGGGATGTATGGCATGAGGGGTGTCCTGGCAGGCTTGAGGCACAGCGGAGAGCCCAAAAAAACGTGAGAGCTTTGCTCTGCCTTTGAAGCCAGCAGCAAGGTCAGCACTCCCCAAAATACCTTCTGAAGGGGCTTCACCATCAGCTTTGCCCAGTGTGTCTTCCTTCCAGCTGCTGCATCCACATGGTGTGGATGGACTGCAAGAGGTAGAAGGGGGATAAGAGGACAGGGTATATAGCCTCACAAGCAAAGAAAATCCAAAATATGCCTGTTCTCTGCCCTGAAGTAACAGCGTGGTTTTGCTTTCTTCCAGGCATAGTGGTGCAAAGCCTTCAGCACTGCAGTTTGCTCTGCAAACACTGGCAAAGGATTCATCAGTTGGGAGGAGGCTGCTCTGGCTTCAGTACCTTCAGCTCAAAGTTCAGCAGCTTATCTCAACCACAAAGCCCTCGCTTGCTGTCCCAGCTGTCCCTGTTGGTGTCCCAGTTGTGTCCCATCCCTGCCGGCAGCTGGCAAGGGAGGCAAGCGAGGACCTGCTGGAGCCCTGCCACCAGCAAGCCCAGCCTTGGAATTTATGAGCCCATAAAGAAAATGTCTGTGAGGACCTGGTGCTGTGCAAACCCATCTTCAGGATATCAGCGGGATCAGCCTTGAACTCCAGTGAGTTTTTCCTCTGGTTGTGTCAGGAGAAGATAAAACCAGGGGAAAATGACACAAACAGGGAGTGGGGATGGTCTCCCTCTCCAGCTGCCGGTCACGATGTGGAGTATTTCACTAGGAAATATATATGTTCACGTCCTTCCACCCTACGTCCTAGCTGATTTTGGACATCTGCCCTCTTGCAATGCCCTTCCTGCACTGGAGGGGCTGGTGTGTGTCCCCCTCCCTGGGCTGTGCTTGCTTGTCCTTCCCCCCCACCTCATGGTTGCACAATGAGATGGTGCAGAGCCTTGAGAGCAGGTGACTCATGCAGGTAGCGACATCTCCACGAGTTTAATTACAGAAACAGCACCATTTATGGTGCTGGCGTTTCCAGGAATGATAAAGAAGGTGGGGGGAGAAAGAGGAGGTGACCTGAGATGATCCAGACTTCAGCCCTCGTTCTGCTGGGGGACAGCAGTGTGATGGCACAGACCCCATGGCCATGGGTGAGCGGTGTCTGCCTTTTGTAGTGAGTGGTATCCCACTGAAAAACAGAAGCATCAGTCAGTAGAGGCACAGAGGTTCAGTGGAGGGGAGAAAGGGACCTTAAGTAGCTCCAAGCCCCATCATAAGACAGCAGAGATGCCTCCAGACCTGCGATGTGTGGCATGTCCAAGTATGAAGATGCTGACAGACAGCTTCATGCTAAGCCCCAGGGGGAAGAGACTGCAGGGGGCGGTCTCTCTCCCCATCTCCAAGCCTGAACTCTTTGACCCACAGCTCTGAAACATCAAAAATCAGGCATTTTTGAGAGCATCAGCCCCCAAAGTGTCAGCATGGGGAAACTCAGGTTGAAGCAGAGGCATCATGCAAATGGGGAGCAGCAGCTCTTGCAGGAGGCTGGCAAGACTCCAGGGGTGCCAGGGCCTGACCCTGCTCCTGCATCCTGGGATATCTTCTTTGCCATCGTTTCTCAGGCTGCTTGGATTGTTCAGAATTATTTTTAAGCCTCATTGCTTCCAAGAAATGCTGCTGTCCCTTCCCGAGTGACGGCACTGGCCGTGAAAAATGGTGCAAAGCCCGTCGAGACGTGCCAAAAACCTGGCAGTTTCTTCTGGAGGGTGTGACCCATTAGGTGCAGAATTTAAACTCCAAAAATCAACTTCAGGCAGTCAAAATTGCCAGGCAGCTACTGGTGAGTCCTGGGCTAAGAGAGGGGTTCTGAGCATCGTTTCCAAGTGGGAAAACTGCATCCCTTGGGCAGTGAGGAGAGACCAGACAGATTCACCGTGCAGCCCAACCGTGGGGAAGCGTTCCCCCCAGCACAAAGAAAAGCCACTTTGTGTGGATGGAGGGAGGTCGGGGGAGCGTTCACATCACCCTTCAAAGCGGCCAGTGGCGACAAACTCTGCCTTTTGCAGCCGTTGCTGCAGCAACTCCGCTGTCCGCTCTCCCACGGCGGGGCTGGCTGCTGCTGGCGCCATGGACCGACTGATCCCGCCTTGTGGAAAGAGGGGGAGAGGCGGTCCTCACCCTCCCTCGTCCGCGTGTTATGGCTGTCCTTTATGCAACGGCAGCGTTTTGTTCTTTCTTAGTGGAAATCAGGAGAGGATGCACCTGCGAGGATGCAACTTGTGTTACCCCAAAAGACCAAGGGACCAAGAGAGTATCAGAGGGGAAAAGCAGATGCAAGGAGTGAAGAGAAAGAAGAGGGTCCCATAAATCATCCCTTGGCCAAATGTTTCTGCACCCAAGCCATGCAATGCAGCAAAGGGAGTGGGGGTGGGGGGGGGTATGATGGATGTAAGTAGTGAAGCATGGCGGGGTTTTGTTTCATGAGCATCTGGGTGGCCACTCTGTGGTGCCTCCTCCTGCTTCATGCTCCTCTTTGGTGCGTGAATCTGGAGGACCACGTTACCCCTTCCCCGATGGTCCCCCCCGGGTGGCAGGGACACTCTGCTGCTCCTTAGTGGGGATGTCACAGCGAGGTCCCCCACTTGGGTCACCCTTTAGGGAACCATGCAGTGTGTGATGCTCCTGAGCCCCAGAGAGTTTTGTGAGGACTTAGAGTTGATGCTCCATTTTGGGTCAGTAAAGGTGTTTCCCATCACTTGGGCCCATGTCTCCCAGCCTGGGCCACGATGCTTATGTTGCAGCTTTGTCACCACAGAGCCCCTCAGGTGACACTTGTCATCAGCAGGATGAGCCCAGAGACCTCACCAGGTGCTTCTCACCTCTCACATGGGGGGTGGCCCAGGCAAGCAGAGCCAGGCCGGTCAGAGGGAGCCATGGGCAATGAGACAACCCTTCCCCAGCACACCAACATGGACAGTAGCGTTGCCTAAAGCTCACACACCCAGCCCACCCTCCTTGGTGCAAGGGGAAAGCAGAGATGGATGGTGCCCAGTGTGGGGACACCGCTGTCTCTGCTTCAGCATTGCCACTGACTTTGTGCTGGTCTTCACTGGGCTGATGGCTTCTTCGTGGTGGCAAAGGAGATGGGGCAACTTACAGCATCCCTGGGTTGGGGCCTTCCCAAAGTCTGGAATGCTTCAGGTTGTCTACAAAACACAAAGGACTTGGGTGAGAGGTGAGCTTAGAGACTGACATGTTTAGGAAATGTGGGGAATAAAAGAAAGCAGTGGATGCTTCCCACCTAAGGGACCATCATCCACGTAGCCATGAGCTTGGGCTAGGGAAGTGGTTTGCCTCCAGCTCAGCACCCTCCTGCATCAGCCCAGTTCTCAGGAGCAGCCTTGGAGCATTTCAGATCACCAGCAGTGAGAAACCTCAGGGCTGTCACCTGCCCACTGCCCTTCATGGCATGGTCCAGGAGTGCTTGAGTCCTGGGTACCATTACAGCTGCACACATGGCCAGCAGGACCCTGACCTTGACTGCCAGCAGAGCTGCCAGCCCCAAATTTCAGCAGATAGTGGGTTTTGGGGCACAAGATGTGGGATGAGGGACGAGTCCTGTTTCACTTCATTGCTCTGGGAGGGATGTGTTTCCCTTCAGAGGCTGCTATAGTGCACAAGGGTAAATAATATCTTAAAACTTAGATAGGAGCAAAACTGGAGATGGGGTGATCACAGCGGAACAAACTCACCAAATCTTGTGTCACGACTACCTCCTCATCCCTGCTGGTGTGCGCTTGTCTGCCTTCAGCATGCAGCCTCCAAAAGAAACATAAAAAGCTCCTTTTACATAGTTCATGGAAGCGAAGCAACATGAAAGGAAGCGAATCCCCGGTGCAGCTGCCGGGAGAGGGCGTTACAGCCCCAGGAACAGGGAAGGACCTGGCAGGAAAGCCTGGCAAGCTCCCTGCTCGCCGTGCTCAAGCTACAGATCCTTCAAAAAGATGAGCTTGGGAACCATAACTTGGAAGTCTTCTGGATGCTGCCAAAAAGCATCATCTGCACGGGGTGCTGCATTTTCCCCCGCAGCATGTGATAATGAACATCTCTGTTGTACCTACCAGAGTATTGCTTCTCCCACTCCTAATTCCCCCATTTCGCTCCCAGATAAACTATTATCCTGTAGATACACACAGACAATAACTAATCACACAAGAACTATAAGGACAAGGCACTAAATTTAGGAATGAAGAAGCAGAACTTAAAAGATCTGGGAGAGATGGCACAGAAACAGCAATAATTGCACCTGTAGCCTCAGGACACCCCTCTGAGATCATCACACAAGCATCTCCCTCCTGTGCAGATGGAAGAAGACAAGGCATTGAGAATAGAGATCCGGGGCTGAGATGTGTTTTTCAACCAGGACATCACATCTAGGACTGCTGCAGACACTCATCTCCTTTGCCATGGGTCTGCCTTCCCACACGCAGCTGAGTGGGTCCCTTCTTTCTTCTACTTCAAAGATACAACCACAAACCTGCTGCACACACATGAGCAGCTGAGGAGAGCACTGCTGAACATCATATTCTGCTGTTTTGGACTCCAGAAAGGCACCCACAATGGACAGGCACCAAGGTTTGAAAGGGTGACTGAGCCTGGGCCAACTTCATTAGCGGGTTCCTAAGTGCAGACCTCAGTTGCACAGAGATGTTTGGTCAAAGGCTGAAGTCTTCAGAATTATTTATCTGACACCAAAACTGATTCAGCTGTCAAAAAATCCCCACTAAATATTTATTTTTACATCTTGTTATTAATTCACCTGTGAGAAAAGCTCCCCAGGGCAGTGAAATGAGCCTTCAAATGAGTTACAGCTCACTGAAATCAACATCAACCATTTCTTAAAGCCTCGAAATCATTCATTGTCCAACATCTCCCACCTCCTAGCAATGGCAGGGCAATCCAGCCAAGTTCACCTCAAGGGAAGAGGCCTACAAGACAGAAAGTCTCCTCAAAAGAACATGGGAAATGGTAACTAGAGACATGTTCAACCAGCACATCCCTGGCAAGAGCAGGGACGGCTCAGCCCTCAGCCTGGCCAGACCAATGGATGAAAAGACACAACCTACTGCCCAGTGCTTATCTATCTGCCAGGCTGTTGGCCGGCTGTCAGCATGCACCCATCATCAACCAAGCGGAGCAGAAGATGCAATGGGAGCAACACAAGCAGACCTGGGAGAAGATACGGGGCTTACTATGGTGGGGAGAAGTTGTGAGGGCTGAGGATAGAGTCTCAAGCTTCTTGAGTGCTGCTGTTCAAGGAAATACTGCTTTCCCCTGCTTTTTTTGGAAGATGGTTTCCATGTCTGTGCCCACACCATCCATGTCAAACCCTCATTTTCCCTGTGGCAGTTCTTGACTGGTGGAGAGTTACTTTTCTCCAGCACAAAGCAGCTCATGGTACAGCTCCCAGGGACTCAGCATGAGTGCAGTCAGCCAGGGGAAGAACTTTCTCCCCTTTCCCTCCTCTATGGGAGGAAAGAGAAGTTAAGGCTCCTCTTGACTTTGTATCAAGAAGATGGGCAGGTACCACTGCCAGACTGTTCTGTTAGGGAGAACACAAGATCCTCACTGGTCCAGTAACGCAGTCCCCGCCTGCTCAGTTTTTCAGCTGTTTCTCTAGTTACAAAAGTACTGTGCACCCTCCATGGGGCAGGAGGTAGACACCAAACACCAAGACAGCAGCATTTTTAGGGGTGCTTTCAAGGTACATTACCAGGAGCGCAGGTTTGTCTGGTACCCTGCTTTGTGAATCACAGAATCATTAAGGTTGAAAGGGACCTCTAAGACCATCAAGTCCAACCGTCAACCCAACACCACTATGCCCACTAAACCATATTCTGAAGTGCCACATCTGCATGTTTTTTTGAACACCTCCAGAGATGGTGACTCCACCACTTCCCTGAGCAGCCTGTTCCAGTGCTTGACCACTATTTCAGTAAAGCAAGTTTTCCTAATAGGCAATCTAAACCTCCCCTGGCACAACTTGAGGATGTTTCCTCTCATCCTATTGCTTGTTACATGGGAGAAGAGATCGACTCCCACCTCGCTACACCCTCCTTTCAGGTAGTTATAGATGGCAATAAGGTCTCCTCTCAGCCTCCTCTTCTCCAGGCTGAGCAACCCCAGTTCCTTCAACCGCTCCTCATAATTCTTGTGCTCCAGGCCCCTCTCCAGCTTCATTGCCCTTCTCTGGACACGCTCCAGTGCCTCCATGCCCTTCTTGTAGGGAGGGGCCCAATCACTTCCCTACTTCTGCTGGCCACACTGTTGCTGATACAAGCCAGGATATCATTTGCCTTCTTGGCCACTTGGGCACTCTGCTGCAGAGGAGGAGGAGGTGGTGGCAGCACAGTTTGATTTCCACTCTTTAACAGGACAAGGACATGCGACATGGGATGCTACCACCTCACGGTAGAGAGAATCACCCACAATCCCATCTGGTTGGGCTGCAATGCTCCTCTTGCACAAGTGATGGGGCCCTAATCTTCACCAAAAAATTCCCCAGAGAAACAGGTCTCTCCTCTGGCGTTCCTGAAAAAAGAGCTGTTGGAAAGCAGTTTCCAGTTAGAGTGTCTGTTCTGGGCAGAGGCCATTTTATGAAGTAACGTGCAATTGTCCTCTCCTAGTTGGTTATATTAAGTCCCTGTTCGAGGTGTTCCCTTTTCTTCCAGCCCTCAGCTGACTCACAAGAGCTCAGCAGAGTTTCTCACCGCTCCTCACCCCTACGTTCCCCAGAGGTTGACCTCAGAAAGTCCTCTCGGCACTGGGTTGGGTTTCTCTGGGATGTTTCAGAATAAAACATCCAGGTCAAATGCTTTACCACTAGGACATGAAGTGCAGGAGGGTTGTGGTGCCACACGTGTCCTCTCCAAATCATGATGTTCCTGTTCCCTGCTACAATAAGGCACTTGGGCAAACAAGTCCATAGGATGATAAACTCCTGCTCATTCCATCAGCCTCATCCTACCGACCTCACATAAAAAAGCGATGCTGGGGAGGGTGATTTAGGTACCTATCCCAAACTCTCCCTTATTTCCTCCTCCGTACGAGGAGCCTCAGACACCAAGCTCTACTTGGAAAGAAAACAAGCACCCAAGAAGCAAAGATTTCCCTCACCAGCCACCTCCTCCTCTTCCTCCTCAAGCTGTGGTCTAGATCCTGCCTCCAGACTGATGTTTCTCAGAGCATTAATTATGTCCAAACAAGTTAAAATAAGTGCTAAAAATCACACTTGCTGCAACAGCTTCCAGCTTGATCATATAAGATCTGATTAATCTAAAAGAGGTCAGGGAAACACAACTCCTTCTTTAAGCATCCCCGCTCATTTCTGCTGTCACTGCAAGGGTCATTTTAACAGCAAGTGAAGGAGAACCACAGAATTCATTCACATTTTATTTAAGATTTGCGTTTTGTTTTTAAAAGGGCTGAATTGACCTCGCACATTACACAAACCCAGCACTACAGGAGAGTTATGCCATGGCAGTACGAAAAGAAACACATTATCTAGCTGATTTTAAAACTGCAACAGCCCCTGTATCTCCAGGTGGGACATGACACAAAGACATTTGCTGGAGGGTTAGAGCTGCAGTCAGAAACTGGAAGGTGCAGAGCAAAAAGTCTTCTTTAAAAACATGAGACCAAAGCCAGGTGGCTGCTGCCATGACTCCAAAGCAGAGCTGATCACGAAAAGACACTGTACCGATGCTGCAAGGCAGGAGGGAACGAGCTGCTTGTCACCCACAGAAGCCTGTGTTAAATTTGCTTCTGCTGTTTCACCTACCTGTAAAATCTGGCCTCTCTCTTCAGTTCCTTGGCACATCAAGGCCTTCTCCTCTGCTCCAGCTCCCACTTTGCCTTTCCAGCTGAATTTTGTCATTTTTGCAAACCTCCTGGATTAGCTCCAGCTCTCTTAGCTCAGGCTGTGACTCAAAGCCATATTGCTGCTCCATTCTCCACTTCCAGCACCTCTTCCTTTCCCGGGCTCCTTTCTGCTCTGCTCTCCTCCTCCACTGATGTTGCCACCTTGAGATGCAGCAGGCTGCTGCGGCACTCCCTGAATTTTCTCAGCCTTGCACAGTTGAGATTTTAATCTTTGCTTCATCCTGCTCCAGCACCCCTTGGACCAACTCCATCTTCTTCTCTAGCTCTTCCCACCATTTCTCTGCAAGCAGCAGGTTTCTGTTCAGCTCCTGCCTGTACTGCTGTTTTGCTACTGTTGGCTATTCCCTGCCAAAGTTGGAAGCTGCTTCTCCAAGATCCCATCTTTGACATTGTGAGTTGTCATGAGCAACAAAAGATTTGATCCTAGAACATTAATTATCCAAATGCTTGATCCAATTGGGCTTATGACCCCAAAATACATCTCTAGGCTCTCTGTTACTGTGGAATAAGAAGTCACTAAAGTCTTATTTTACGGTGGGAAGATGAATGGAGATTCAGACTTTACCTTTAACAATTTTAACACCAAAGATGTCATCATCCACTGTACAAATGGATTATGCAACCTCTTAATTAGGAATGAAGTTCAAACAAATGTTATTCTTGGACTTCAGTCTGGACCAATTTTACCATCAGCCAAGGATGGTGGGCGCTAAGGAAGCACATATCTACATCGCAATCCATTCTTGCATAGTACTTTGCTGCAAATGTGCCCTACTTAGACCAACCTGCGGCATTTAGAGACAGATGGGTGAGGATACTAACAGAGATCTCAGCTAAGAAGCGACAGCCTTTTACGTGCCTCACATTTCTGACCAGGCAACACTTTTGGCACTTGTTCAAAACCAGGCCTCTGAAAAAGGGCACCAAGTCGGATATAAAACACTGTGGCAACCCCAGGTGCTTCACAAAATAGGGGCTTTTGTGTTGATGTGGTGTTTACCCCCCAAGCCTCTTCTCAAACCCTCACCACATTGCTTAAGTCAAGTGAGTGTCTCCAGGGAAACCTTTCTCAAGGAGCCTGGAGAAAACTGTGCACCCCTCTTGTTTAAAAAGAGAACACAGTTTGGTAGGAGCATAATGCCTGTCCAGAGAAGGGCCTGTAGTGACTCATCAGCCAGATTTACATCCTTTAAAAACACGTCCATTCAATTAAGACATTTTAGGGATGGCTAAAGGTGTGCTGTCACTGCTGCAACTAAACTAGCTGGTTCTGCCATCCCCTCCATCTCTGCTCCGACTGCGCTCTCAGCATCACACCCCGTGTTCCTCAAGGCACACGGGGTCTCTGTACCCCTCTCCAATAAACTACTGGTCACAGTCAACTCCAAATTTTTTGTTTAAAGAAAGCCTAGAGCTAAAATAATCAAAATTAATGCCCATTCTTGAAATATAAGAAGTGTCTTGTTGAAACTACTAGTTGCTTCTTGAATAAGACAATCTTCTGTGTTTTGGAAAAGAAGAGAGGAGTTTTAGACTCTACCTCCATAGGTACAAGCCTTTGTAAGTTGTAGCATGTTGTATCATTTCTGGTATAGGATTGCATGAGATCCCTCAAAAAGGAAGCCAATTTTCAGTCAGAAAGGATACTCAAACAATTGAATATTTTCAGTTCTAATATAGAAGGGAGACTTTAATATTAATAGGCAAATAAATAATTAAGAGCTGTGATTAAATATGGTTTTAACTCAGGGAAACCAGTTTATAGAATATGTTAAAAAAAAAACCAAGGCAAAGCCATCAATGAAGTTCAGTAGTTGGAGTTGCTTTCAAATCACAGCAGAGCCAGTATGTTCTCAGGAAAATAAGCCCCAGAGGTTAATTTTTTAAGTCAAAGAGTCGCTATTCAAGAGTTCTCTTTAGACAGAAAGGTGCCATAAAGGGCTATGTGAAGGCTAACACAGGTGCTGACGCTGGGAGATGCACAGATGAAGAGAGGGAAGGATGTATTTCAGAACAACAATAAAAAAAAAATCTCATTCTCCTAAGCTTAAGGTAGTTACAAGATTTTCTAACATTTTCTGAGAACATAAAAACATGATTTGCCTGTTAGCTTGAAACTCAGTCCAGGCACGTTGTAGCAGCTGCCTCCATTCCCCACTCATCACAGGTGGGAGAACAGAAGCCTGGGACGAGATCACACACATCTATGGTCACAGCCTGGCAACTTCCCAGTGCAGAACGAAAGGCTTTTGGCAAACCCTCCTCGAGCAGCCAAGAGAAACCAGGCAGGAACAATTCAAAGTGGAAGCCAATGAGACAGAAGCACAGCAGTAGAGTAAGAGGAGGGGTAAACAGCAATTCATGTAAATTCCATTAAGCAACAGGGAATTCAGAAGAGCAACTTAAACACATAGAAATAACTCTTTTTACCTTCTTTGGGGAAATTTAGCAGAAATCCTCATGCAGAGAAATAAGCTCATGTGCAAGCTTGCAGATAGGGGATATCTACATTAAGGTTCTCATTTCATGGGATGTCAAGGATGGAGCAGGGAAGGAAGTTTAACACATTTGTGGACTGGACTTAAAGAATCACAGAAAAGACTGGGTTGGAAGGGACACCCCTGCAAAGAGCAGGGACATCCTCAATTGGCTCAGACTGCTTGGAGCCCCAACCAACTTGACCTTGAATGTGTCCAGGGATGAAACCTCTACCACCTCTCTGGGCAACTTGTGCCAGTGTTTCACCACCCTCATAATAAAAAAATTACTCCTCATATCCAGTCTAAATTTACCCTTCCTTAGTTTAAAACCATTACTCCTTGTCCTGTCAAGAAGTAATCCTGCGCTGTCAAAAATGTTGGTAGCCAATTCTGTAAGATCAGAGTCATACGAGATTTTAGATCAAGTGAGATCTAGCTCCTACTTCCTCTCTCCCTGTGTTTGCCATCTTTAGTCTCCCAAAGGAAACATGAACAAAGTCGCTGTCAAAGGGAATTATTCAAGGGTAGTGGCCTTCCGTTTCACAATCTCCACCTCAGCTCCAAGCAGAGGAGCTCATCAACAGATCATATCCCTCTCCAGGCTGGCAGCTTTACTGTTTTGCCCATGGAACTCATCCTTGGATACAAATTTTGCAAGGAGAAACTCTAATAATGCAGGGAGATGACATATGCATACACAAAGGGAGAGAAACTTCAGCCTTGTGTCAAACAGTGACCAACCTGGAGCACAAAGGATGGGACAAGGCACCACAGGAGCAAAAGACCTCACAAACACTAACTACACCCAGTAAAACCAATGTAAGAGCTGTCATGTATTGTGGAGCAAACAGGAAAAACATATTTGAATTAAAACCCAGGTGCAGGGAAGAGAGGGCTGAGTCAGCAGCAGGTCTCGGCAAGAAGCAGGAGTGAGTTTCTGTGTGACATAAGCACTTTGGAGAGAGACAGAGGTTACTCCAGAATGGGTTTAAACTCACCCCATAAAGGACCAAAGCAGTACAGAGAAAGCAGCTCCCTCAGTTATAATACAGATCTTCTGCTGATTTTCTCTATGTGTAAAGTTACTCCCTTGAGAGCCAATTGCTACCTTAAAGGACTACAGAAGAAGGGGTAAAAGACAAGGTTATATTACTTCATCCAAGACATACAAACAATAATTCCACCTGACAGACCTGTCTGGTCACAGTGAATTCTCCAGTCCTCCCTCAGCCCCAAGTTAAGAAACGCAGCAGTCTTTTTATTAAAAATCAGTATACAATTGAACATAAGCCCAGTGTTTACAACCAATCCCTCTAGGAGTTCCAGGTTTCCTGTTGTTTTACAGACTATTAGCAACCAAAGGAATCAGTAGCATGAAGAAACCACTATCATTTCAAAAAATTAATGTCCCCGTGTCTCCAAGAAAGCAGCATCCACAATCAGTTTGTTTTCCATTGGATTTGCTCTAAGAAACAAGAGTTTTCAACATGATTTTGCAGACAAATCTTATCTTTCAAACAGTAATTGCTCTGTTGGCTTTATCATACAGGGCAAGGGTCTCCAAGAAGCCTCACAGCATTGATAAAATAACCCTAAAAGAGCTGTCATTTTTCCTATGATTTACCTTCTAGAACATCAGAAATGTTTGAGATTTCTTTAACTACATGAGTTGAAACTAAAGGGGAAAAGGGAGCCCCCAGTTCACACAATTTGGCAAAAAAGATCATCCATGAATTCAGCTCTCAGATGGCTGCAGGAAGCACACAGAGGCTTTCTCCATGCTACCTTGAAGCATCGAGCAGTGCTGTAGGAGGGATGGGTATTCACATCCTCATTCCCCTTTCAGTCATCACAGCTGTGCACCTTTCTGCTTCCTTCCCTCCTCGAGTCATCCAAAGCACAGAGCAGCCTCATGGTGTAATAGCAGCTTGCCAGAAGCAGGGAAAGTCCAGCCAGCAAAATTTAATTTATTAAGATAAACATGGTCTAAGGCTCCACATAATTTTAAAAAATAAACACAGTAAAAAATAGGAAAACAAACTGGCTTCGCTATGTGTAGGTCAGGTTCTGATGTTTTCAGAAAGATCTTCTCAAACGTACTCTTCCCCTCTCATCCCCATCACGAGGATGGAAAGGCGGTTCACTGTGTAAGATCAGCAATGTCCCTGCTGCGTGCCCTTCCATGTTCAGTGAACAAAACCTCTGCCACCCTTCAGGGCACATCAAAGTTTTAAGAACAGCCCTATGAAGGAGCAGAAGGGGAGAAGAGTAGGTAATTCAGTCTCTGAAATTAACATCTGAAAGTCATGACACAACGACTGTGTTGGCTCCACCGCCTTAATGGTTGTTCTTGGCTGCCTCTTTAGCTGCAATAATCAGAGGAGTGAGACTTGAAAGAGGCTTTGCAATTTTCAGGAACTGGTGCTAGGAAGAAGGGGAAAAAAAAGGTTAATTTTTTCAGAACATACCCCAGAAGTCTGGTGGCTACTCAAAATACTGGCACCTAGACCCACATTAAGTCTAACAACTTACTCTAATCTCTGAACAGGTGAAACCAAAAGGTCTGTTACTACCACAAACTTTTAATGCTTGCCTGAAGCAATGAACAGATTTCCATCCAACATGTGCTAAATTCTCCAATGTTTGTACATGTTCAAGATGAAGCAAAACTCAGCAAATTCCCCACAGGAATCTGCTAAGTCTTGCAAAATCTATAGTGAAATTCTGTGTGAAAGGAAGGTGTGCAGATCAAACACAGGTCACAGGGATCACCCCTGCAGGAATCACCTCTTATTTCTCTCTTCCCTGTTGGTACAGGTTTGGCAAAAGCATTGCCTTGGCCTTCTACGTATATCAGAAATTGGCAAAGCAGCTGGAATTTAGGAGAGCAGAACAGAGCTTGCAACACAGAACCATTCATTCAGTCTCCTATACAAGGTGCTCTGATAAGTAAAACAATATTAATTATCAAAACAGCTCTCAGATGAGGGTGAAGGCATGTAGGGCAAGTCCACTAGCTGTTCTGAAAACAAAAATCAACTATATCCCACAGGACATCTGAGTGCCAGAAGGGATCAATCACCCAAAGCTTCAGAGATGGAAAAAAAATAAACCAGAGGCTAAAAGGTAGTTAAAAAACAGGCAGAAATGTTACAGTCAAACTGTTCTCCTGCTCCAAGGAACAGAACATTACTGCTCTCTGATATTTTGGGGCTGGAAAGTCCAGGAGAAAAAATGATCTTTCAACTGCTGCCATTCTGCCAGTGATTAATGCTTCACTACAGCCTCAGAAGGCAGCAACACATCCAAAAATGAATCCACTGGAAAGAAAGGAAAACACAAAATGGAACTGTCTCAGAGTTGAGGTCTGAGTGTGCCTGATCTGAAATTTATTTTACAAAGAGCTGCATTTTCTACCTCCATGGTAAATCTGACAGCAGCAACACAGGAACCATTCCCCTTGTCCATGTCAGTAAAAAGCCTGGCAGTTTGGCCCTGCTATTTCACCAGGAGTTCAGATTAAGACGCCAGGTTTTTAGTGAAATAATTGCTGATAGAGTGGTGAGACACTGGCACAGGTTGCCCAGAGAAGCTGTGGATGCCCCCTCCCTGGCAGTGTTCAAGGCCAGGTTGGATGGGGCTTTGAGCAGCCTGGGCTGGTGGGAGGTGTCCCTGCCCATGCAGGGGTTGGACTGGATGAGCTTTAAGGTCCTTTCGAAACCAAACCATGCTATGATTAAGATATCTCACAAGCTTCGTTCCATCACCTCTATAAGTAGTATCTGGCAAATTGTGGTAATGCCAAACTGCTCCAGTTAATGCAAGCCATGCATATTCCAAAGGACTTTGTGATGCCTCCAAGAAGGGAGACAACCAGAACATCTGCTAGCTAGAAGCCCTCCCGCTGTCCAAATCAGAACAAGCACGGCCAGACCATGACAACACATACAGATGTCATGGCCAGCTGCATGAAGAAGCCACAGGAATTAAGGGGCTCAGGATTTGGCAGGCCTGGGGCACAGCTATTATTTGAGATTGGTTACAGAACACATTTTACAGCTGCTGCTTCTAGCAAGTACAGCATAAAAAAGGAGTGTTCTGTCAAGAGTTTATTATAGATTTAGGTTTTGGGGTTGGTTGTGGGATATTTTATTTCCTGGCAGGTTATGTTAGCTGTGCTTGTGCCTTCAGCAGACGCAGTATTTAAGACTCCAAACAAGATCTCTCCATAAACCTGGTTTCACTGAGGACTGCACGACTACACCAATTCAGCCCTGCTCCCCATCACCTACCTGTAGCAGCTCTTTCGCAGAGCCTCTCTTTTCCACGTCCATTTCCAGACAGCGATTTAAGAAGTCTCGGAATATGGCTGACAACTTTTCTGGATTCTGCAGTTCTGGAGTCCCATTAGTAGCAATGAGATAAAGGGCCTAAAGTGACAACAAGCACCAAAGAAACAGGAGGTTATGAAGGTTGGATCCCATTCCTGGATTACAAAGACACCCATTGCTTCTCTCCCTCCCCTCACTTCAATGGGGAGAAGAAAAAAAAGCCACCTTATCAGAGTGACCAATCAATGCTTAAGTTTCAGCAAACAGAATAGCTACCAGCCCTATTTTTATGTGGATGGGATCCAATCCATTATTGTTTTACCCTCGTAATCTGGGTTTGGATCCTGCAGCCCTCTCAAGGGATTAGGAGGACAAAAACAACATTCCAGACCATGTTTACATAGGGAAGTTAACTGGCATGGCTCTACCAGTGCTAGAGTCCTGCAATAACTATATCCTCATGGGAAGGTACCCCTGAATAAATAGGAGATTTTGTTCTGATGGTACTTTGCCTGAGTGCACAAGGCCCAAAAAGTCAATGCTATAAAGATGCAGTTGGCTCCTTACAAAAGCCGCTCTGCAGGCCCTCAAGCAGCTTTTAACATCCTGCAGAAACAGGCAGTTTTGTTACTGCTTGAGGATGGAGCATTCCCACCCCTCCCCTGCTCTGAAATTCAAGGATCTCAGAATTCATCCATTTCGGGATTTCGTGCAAGAAACTTCCTGGATGGATTTTCAAAGGAAACGGAAATCTGTCAGAGACTTGTTAATATGCAGGCCCTTTGAGCACAGCCCTCAGCACATCCCATGAGAGCGGTCTGGTAGCCTGGGAATTGGCACAAGTTGAGTTAAACCTGTTTAACAGGCCAAAGCACCCACCCTCCTTTAACTCAACACCCTGTTTCTTTCCTTTCATTCTTCTTTGCTGCTGCTTTTCTCTCCTGAAAAATCACTTTCAGTGCAAGAAGTGGAGATGAAAGTTAAAAAGAATTTTGCTAGATCCCTTCATCCTGTGTAGCTGAGGGAAAAGCCATAAACCTGGTTTATTTTAAGGGCAGTTACATCCCTACAAACCAACAGCATCTCTAAAAAAGGGAAAGACACTGGCAAGCTTAAGCCCTGTCTAAAGGCTTATTAAGCTTGTAGCTTTAACAGGAGTATGCAAAGAGGAACGATCCACCAGTAGGAAAAAGCTCTGTTTATAGAGTAGTAACATGTCAGTGTTTAGAAATTAAAAAGAACTTTTCCCCACTCACAGGGCAGAGATTCAAGAAGGCAGCTGTTTTGGTGCCGTCAGGTACTCCTTCTGCCTCTATCAGCATCACCAGAAAGTGGGAAATTATAAGTGCACGTGACTTAACTCATCAGAGCTGAGCAGAGAGTCTGCACAGGAAGAACTCACACCTCTGCTACTCAGAGCAAACTATGGCTTTTAACTAAAACTACCTCAGTCTTCACACTACAACACCTGAGGAGATACAAGGCTGCAGGTAGTGAAACTGTTTCACCAGGAAGACCTGAGGGCAGAAGGTACTCGCTTACTCTCAGGGGGTTCTCATTGAGGTAGGGGGGCTCTCCTTCGATCATCTCGATGGCCATTATCCCTAGCGACCAGATATCCACTTTGGGCCCGTATGCTTTCCGTGTCACCACTTCAGGTGCCATCCAGTATGGAGTCCCCACCATGGTGCTGCGTTTGCTCTGCTCAGGAGTGATCTGGGCACAGAAGCCGAAGTCAGCTGGAAAATTAAAGAGGAGGGGGAAAGAAGCAAGACACAAATATCAGCAAGTTTCTCCAAAAACAATGCTTATAGATGCCAGAGCTGTAGTACACGTTACCCTGCTGCACTGTGGGGTGCCTTGCTGCTGCAGCTGTGAAAGGAGGGGTGGTTTTGTGGCTGATATAGAAGATGGTGTTGAGAGGTAAGTTTCTAAATCTGACTCATTGAGGCCCTGAGGATCACAGAGCTGCTGACTTTTCTCTGTGAAAGATGGGGACGAGTAAATAACCGTATATGGGTGTGAGACATTTAACAGTGTTTGTGGCATTAAGCAGCTGTAACGCACTATGTAATATATGGTCTAATGACTGTTCCTGGGTATGTGAAAAGAGAAACTAATGCACAGTCTGATCTAGATCAACCAAAGCAATCCACATACTATATTGTCCAGTGGTATTTTCAGTCTCAGAGATACTGCTTCCCCAGTAGGTATATCATCCCTCAAACAGGACTTGCTTCATAAAGCAAACAGTGTTCAGAATAAATTTCAAGTACGTAAATTAATACTGATTATTTTCTTCAAACAGACAGAAAAAATTGAGAACCTTCACACTAAGATTGCTGGGTCCTATGTCTTATCTGTATTTGACTTACCAAAACAAAACTAATTCTGCTCAGTAGAATCAACACAACAAGATGCACTGCCCATCCTGACCCCCTATGGCACCACGGGTCTAATTTTAGGCAGAATGATGAAAATTAAACCGATTTCTAGCTGAGTTTTCATCAAGGGTAACAACCATGAAAGGTACATATGGTTCATAAACACAGCAAGTTTCCAGCAGAGCCAATAAGCAGCTCAGGTCCAGAAGGTCACTGCATCATATCCACAGGGACTTCTCTAACCTTAAACTACATCCTGGTACCTGCATACTGTGCTCAGAGAAGTTATTACAGAACAGAGCACTTTGGCCCTGATCAGCTATTCATCGCTAACCCTCCAGAGATCTGTCTGTACCAAAGTACAGCTTTAGTCTAAAAAGCAATTATGTGAAAAAAAACCCCACCTTCTTACTCAGCATATCTGCACTGTGTGAATTTTGAGTCATATCTGCTGTCACTGCCGACAAAAATAGATTTATTTATGCCTGTTGGGTGCTAGCCAACAGAACTGAGAGGGAGAGAAAGCAAGCACAATTCTGTTAAGGCTATAGATGGAAGATGATAATTCACCAGTTTCCAGTCTTATCTCTGCATGGATAATGACAAGCACAACAGCTATCATAGCAGCCAAGGGGCAGAACAGTCTCAAGGTCTTCATTACTGGCGATAACACAAGGAGGAAACAACATTTACAGTCCAGTCTGGGTTGGCAGTGTAAGATTAAATGTTTTCTATTTACACAGTGTTCAATTTTCCCTTCACTTCTGCTACCCCCCAAGTACCTGCAGTATCTTCCAGACTGAAGAGATCACTCAAAAATAAAGACTTCTGGCCCTGCACCTTCAAACACAGCTTTCTAGACTGGAGCAGCATTAAAATACTGTTGGTTTAGTCCACAAAAACAGATAACCCAAAGCTAAACAAACTCCAAACCTCAATTTGAGCCTGGTATCAGTTCACAAGGATTCATGCTTGCCAATCTCCATTAAAACCAATGCTACATAAAAATCCTACAGAGGCATTTCTACAGTAACTTCATCATCACAGCATCCCAGCAGCCCTGGCCCATAGCAGATAACAGGCCTAGGTTGATAACTCAAGTCATCACCAGTGCTGTTCCCCACATACTTAGTTTGACAGAGCCATCCATTCCCAGCAGGATGTTGTCACTCTTGATGTCTCTGTGAATAACTTGGTTGGAATGGAGGAATTCCAGAGCTTGGAGACACTGAAAAATAAAAAAGTAAAATAACTGAGATATTCTTACTGTGCATGAAATTATTCATCAGTCACAGTTAGCCAACTAATGGACTCTACCAATGTGTGTTTTGAGTAACAAGAGCTTAGCATCTAAGAGTCTTTCATATATCCAGTATGTGCAGGGCTACAGAGAGATATCCCATTGGGATCAGCAAGTCCTCGGAGGACAGGTTCGTCCCAAAAGACATGGAGAACAGGCATAACCAGGGGAAATCGAACTCCATTTTGCACTTCAGTTGTCCCTCTAGGGTGGAACATATTAGGCTTGCACTAAGATTGTATGCTGCAACCTCCCAGATTAAATCCATCCTCTGGAAGATCAGCTCTTGCATTACAGAAGCTGGAGACAGCTGTTCCTATGGACCCAGCGACGGGTCATGGAAAGCCCACGTCCCCTTTCCAATCACAGCTTCCCCCGAGCACAACTGCCACTTTACCTCTCGGCACACAGCTGCAATCTGTCCTTCATCCATGCAAGTCTCCGTCACAACATCTGTTAGGGAGCCTCCTGCCAAGTATTCCATGACCACCCAGAGCTCTTCTCCTACAAGGTAACTGAAGAGCCAAAACCAGGTTTTAAAATCAGCAAGTATGAGCATACCACTATACACCTAGCAGAAAACACTGGGTTTTAAAGCTGTCTTAGAAGTGTAGAGAAACCATGAGGCTTGAGCGGCGTATTTAACAGTTCTGGTACACCAGGTATTCATGGTACTTTCCGCACACAGGAAGATGTGATCACAACTTGAATGAGAGCAGGGAAGAGTGAGTGCAGAAAGTTGAGGAAAGAGATAATGGGAGAGCGAGAGTCATGGGTGACACAATGGATGCCTTCCGGAAAACAGAGAAAGAACACCTTTGTTTAAGAATCATACATTTGAAAATTACCTCAGTCTTTTTTTTTATGCTATCAAACCAGTTTGGGATTTTGTCTGAAAAAACTCAGAACTGTTCATAAGGGCAAATGAGAACACCTTGCTGGATGCAATAGCAATTCTAAAGATTTAAAAGAAAAAAGGAATGGACAAAAGGAAAGATGTTACCCAAAAAGGCCTGGAGGAAGATAGGGAGGAGACAGCTGAGGTGAAGGCAAGTTTTCTCAGCTATGTGGGACATTCTTTGGGACACTCTGCTGGGAGTGTGTGTGTGTGCTCATGTCTAATAAGACATTAAGATTAAGACTTTAGCACTAACTCATTTAAAAAGAAAAAACAAAAAACAAATCCAAACCCAAACCACCAGCCACTTCTGCCTTTTTGGGCCCATCTGGAAAAACATCAACACAGTCTTCCATGACAGATATATCAGGATGATACAATCCTGAATGGAAGAATCATCAGCTTGAAAACATGAAACCCTATTTTCCTCCATTTTTAAAGTGAGTGGACAGATGAATCAAGAGAGAGGGCAGAGAATCTCATTAAAAGCTTCTGCTGGCATTAGAGTTCACCAAGCAGATATTTGCTTTGCTCTTAAACACTGATCCTACTGAAAAGCGATTAGTGAATTTGGTAGGAGCCAAAGGCAGAAAGCAGTACAGGTTCTAGGGAACAGTTAGGGAGAAAGCAACAGTTAAAGGAGAAAGAAGTTAGTAAACCAAATTTGGCAAAGAAGGTAGACAGAGATGAGCGAGGCATCACAGGAGTGGGCAGGAGGTACGCTTCAACCCCAAAAGGACACACTGCCAACACATGAGCACATGAAAAAACTGCCCCACATGAAGAACTGTAGTCTGAGCTGTGTGACAGAAGTGTTACACTTACGGAGAGCTTTTAATATTGGAGACAGAGATGGCATCTTGCTTCGGTGATGCTAAAGACTATGCAGGGAGGCAGAGTCTGGAGATTCTTTCAGCATGCAGAGCCCAAGGACACAGGGCTATATAGGCTCCCCAAGCAGAGAGGTCTCCAGCCCCACTACAGAAGAGAAGCTGAGGCACTGGCAGTTTTTTCCCCAGCATCACAGATGCCAGCAAACACGGTGTCACCTGCACAGCAGCCCCTTGGAGTGGCAGAGGAGCAGCAGAGCCGCTTTCAGAAGTATTCCTGCCAACTCTGCAGGTCACTGGCCTTCTCACAGACTCTGAAAGCCACTCCATCTGCATCCTACCTTCCTGCCCCTATGCTGTTGCTGCTTCTTCGCCACTCCTGCCAGACCAGGGTCTCTCCAGATCTGCACTCTCTCAACAAATCAGTGTCGCCCTGTAAGGATGGGGGCAGAATGGATTCCACCCCTCCTGCGTGACAATCTCAGGTTGCACATGCTGGGAACAAGCTGGTATCTCCCTGCAGCCAAACAGGATGGAGCGAGCCAAGAACCACACTGTGAACCAAAGCTGTGCCATGAGCAGCCAAAGGCATCTGCCAAGAACCAGGCACCTCAGTAATTGATCGATCTGACATAACACGTGGGGAGATGGAATTAACAGTGGCTCCCCGCCAGCTGCCACCAAGCAAATGTCATTTCAGACAACTGGGTGGGACCATCTTGGGGATCTTGTCACTTTCTTGTTGCAGCAGAGGCCAGTTTTAGTCACCGAGCTGCCTGCTGTAGGGATGCCTCAAAACCACTCTTTCAGCTGTACCAGAGACACCATCAGGAAGTCTGTACACCTGCATGCTCCATGTGATATCAGGCAGAGCATGGTGTCGCACCTTGGCACCCACAGTCTTTTTCCAAAATAAGGCTGGCAGTAAAAACAAGATGATGGAAGTCTTTGAGGAAGAGGGGAGTGGGCTACAGCTTTCTCTTCATCCATCTGCAAGAGCTAGTAGTGTCTATTCCTGTAAGCTGTTCTTCAACTTCCACTTAGAAACCTTAGGAAGGTGTCCCCCAAGCCCTTCCTATCACAGACACACACCAGTCACAGTCTTTTTTTATTGATACACTTTATAAAATTTGCTTTTTCCCCAAAAATTAAGATCACTCATTACAGATCTCTGCACCAGTAACATGCCTCCAACATGCAAACATGAACTGGAAAGAAATCAGTGTTTTCTTGTAGCATGACTGTCATATGTCTTCAGCTTTACTCACTGACTTTCCAGCCCTGGTTGAGTTTGGGGCTGGAGTGAGGGTAACAGTGGCTACCACTTAAAGTGAGAAACTGTGGACTTTATTAGGTTAAGGAGAGTTCTTCAGAAAGAAAGAAACCAAAGGGCAGGAGTTTGCTTTGCCATCTGATGCCCATGTTTAGATGCACCAGTTTATATCCAGGGCTCCGAGGGCCTCTTTCATGCAGCAGAAAGAAGCTGGCACCTCCAGAAGGTAACACAGCAAAAGTCTGCACAGGAAAACTGTTGTCACTGTCTTCAGAACCGGATGCTTCTAAATTCAGCTCATAAGTACAGCTGAATTAGGCCACGTCACTACCTTAAATGTCACTGCACACCTACATGCAACACCGGCCACTGACAGTGCAGCAGAAAAGCTATCTGAAGTCTTACTGCACTATCAGCAAAGTGATGTTTGGAGGGGACAGTAAACCAGCCAGGCCTCTTAACCACAAGCAAGTAGGCCATGCAGGTAAGAGACAGTAAAGCACAGGAAACCCTGTGCTTTTTTTGGACACTGTCAAAAACAGAACCACAAAAAAGAAACTAGGGTCCACGGTGGCAAGCGCATCCTTCCTTATACTTCCTTCTGCAACAGCAGTGGGCAGAAGCCAGCAAACAGCATTTAAATATCAGCTTCATTGAGCACTCAGGGAGCAAACAGGCCTGTAAGCCCAGATAGGAGGGATGCAGCGCTCCAGCAACTGGATCCTGCAGTTGCAAAGCTGAAGTGGCACAAGAGGCACAAGAAGTCCCATGTTCATCCCAGTTGCTGCTCTGTCCATTTGCAGCACTTAAACAACAGCTAATCTCTCTGAAGAAGATTAGTGAGAGAAGTCGAGGACAAAAGCAGAAGCTTTTGTTCCTGGAAGTCTGGACAAGAGAGCAGAATGTGCAGCTACCCCACAGCTGGAATGTACTGGCTAGACAAGGCAAGTGCATGCTCTCAGCGATGCTCTCTAAAGGGAAGATTGTGTCTTTCAAACAGTTTTGCCGAAACAAAGCCTCTAGTCAGCCAGGAGAAATAAAGAGATTCAGCCCAGAAGCACTTCTTTACTCTTCAGCACCACAAATAATGCTGCAGCATGAGAAGCACTTTTTTTGGCTAAGACACTAAAACCTTGTTAAATAAACCTGTTAAAGAAACAGCTGATAAGATTTCGATATACATGCAGAGCAAACAAGTGTGCAAATACTCTCTCAGATTTCCAAAAGAGATTCTGGGTCACATCCTATCACTATGTCTTACAAAAGATGAGCTACCATGATTGAAGCCTGCACCTCACCCTATCTAGGCACTCTTTACCCTACCATAACCCAAACTGTAGTTCAACAGGAACACTGGATTCTGATGCGAGTGCAGCAGACTGAAAATCCTGCAGCAGCTCGACTGGAACCAGCTATATTTGTAACATAAGGTGAATGACATGGGCCTGGCACGATGCACCAATGTGATGTTGATGATGAATTCAAGCCACCATGCAATGCTTCTGCCTGCTGAGCTTTCAGTACACCTCAAATTTCAGTGCTGACAGTTCGTGACTGCTGCCTGGAATTCTAACAGGGAAAATGCAAGAATTTCTTTCGTTTTCAGAGGCAGCTCCCTACCCCCAGAGAAGCACATTTACCAGCTGCTCTTCTCAAAGCAGTCAACCCCCAAACAGCTGATGATGACAGCACTGCCACCATCACCCTTAGGTACAGCATGAACATCCTGTGGGGAGAGCTCTCACAGACACATTTGTTTGCGGGTTTGGGCATTTTACTGTCTTGAGCAGTAGTGACCAGAATTTTCACAGCTATACATGTCTATTTTAAAAAGTTTACACTCAGCACAGCAGACACTGTGCTGCTTCTGCTCTATCACTGTCTTAGGGGACAGTAACGAGGGACATCAGCTCAAGAACAAGCAGAGCAGGTCTGCACATAAATATCAGGTGCAGCTCTTGTGGTAAGAAGTAGAGATTCAAGGAGGAGCTTGGAAGAGGAAAGAAAAGGAAAGCAAATACAATTAACACAGTTCAAATTATTTCAATTTCTTCTCTAGTAGCAGGAAGGAAATGGCTTGTTGTGTCAAATTTGGTAAAGGAGAGAGCTGAGCTGAAATGCTAACGACTTTGCTGCCAGCATCTCTAAAGAGAGCCCAGGTACCCCACTGATACTGACTCAGACACCTGCTTCTCCTAGGATAAGGAGAGAGATCACCAAGCCACCCACATCCCAGCCTTGCCACATGCATTATAAAATGCAAGGTTGTCCTACACCTGTCCTAAGATGAGACAGGATCACTCAAGACAGTGACAAGAAAGTGTTTTTCAGAGTCCCTTTGCGAATTCTTCAAATCATGACATACCTGTCCAAGTAGTTGACAATGTTGGGGTTTTTGTTTTCCCTCATCACAAGAATTTCATTAATAATCAGTTCTTTTTTGGGCTGCTGCTGCAAATTCATCTGTTTGATTGCAACCTGCAGTGAAGAAAGACCAAGTAAAGCATTATCACAGGAGTCCCCTAGAACCTGCCAATATCAATGCCGATTATTTTAGTCCCACATTCATGTGAAAACACTTTTTCATCATGGGTTGCTCAGTCATTCAGTAACTCTGCGAGTTCCCACAGCCAGTCCATTTCCACACACACTGGAGGATACTTAATGCCAAAAAGGACAAGAGGAATTACTATTTTCATGCTGGACCTTCACGTCACAGTTGGGTAGTCATGACCATCTACAACTTCCTGGTAACACAGAAGAGATCCCCTTACTTTAGTATGGACTGATTTGTCAAAAACTTTTGCTTTCTTAAAGGATTCTTATTATGATATTTTGGATTGGATGTTTCTGGAAGTCTTTTGGTGGTTTGTTGGTTTTGTTGTTGTTTTTTTCCCCCATGCAGATCTGTGCTTCTAGAAATCTCCAGCCATGCATAGAAGGGGTAAATAATGTAGCCTAAGGTTAGTACTTCAAGGTGGTAATTCTACTTCTTTCTGTCACGGCAAGACCTGAGGAAAAGCACCACCATTGTTTAGATAAAAGGTCGAAAATAAGTTAATTTGATTCAGCTTTTTCCTTAGTATGAAGGGAAATAGGGACAGATCTAACAGTTGTGGCCCTTCGGTTTAGCAGTTTTCTGCTTGCTTCACTGTACCTACTCTGCATGTACGTGTGCAAAAACAGGAGGATACAACACATTTATAACTCTTATGTTCAACTCTCCACACTACCAGTACTTCATGAGAACACCTGGCCCTCAGACAAGCTTTCAAATCAGTAAAACTACTCAGCACAGCAGGAGGCAGAAACTTCCATAGATGTTACAACCCAACTGTATGTGGTACAATATTTAGGCAAAGGGAATGAAATGTAATTATGCCTTGACAAAACTGCTACTTGCAGAGAAAGAGGCCTAGGCAAATGGAGGGGAGCCAGTAACTTCAGCTCACAAAAGCACGGATTAAAAGAAACAAGCCCCAGAGTGCCAATATAGATGGATACAATTAGCATTTTGACAGTATAGCAGGGGAGGCTATAGAAAAATTAAAACACACGAGAAGGCAAGAACACACAAACACCATGCTGTTTTTCCACAGTATTCATGAGGGCTGCCAAACAGTACTTAAAGACAAAACCAAAAACCCCATGCTGCTCTTAGCGCAAGACCAGAGAGAAGAATGAAAGACGAGAAAGAGAGGGAAGGCATTTGATGCAGATAAAGAAATCCCAGATCGATACTGAGTACTCCTGTACTTCCTTGGGCCCACGGTCCGAGTGTATAAGGAGGCATTTTCTATATCTAAGACTGTCCCATGCATTAGGATACAAAATTCTGCCGTATACCACAACTTAAAGGAGTTTCCTTCCAGTGCTTCCAAAATGTGTTGCCATTCACTGAGCTCCTGAGCTCGAAGGATTGGTAGCAATGTGCTTCACAGAAAAGAGCAGGTCAACAGCACGCCAAGGTTACAGCGATCCCAAATGCAAATTTAAAAATCCAAGGCTTGATCGCACTAGTGCAATGGGAATGATTTAAAAGCCGGTTGTAATATAAGGGTTCAAATATTCACATGGGAGTCACCAAAGGGGTCCAGAAAGAGAGCAGAAAAACATCAAAGGAGTTCCTCCTCCTACAAAATTTCTTCTTGCTTCAAAATAAATGCAATGCTCCTTCCTCAGAGCCTGCAATTAAACTGTATTAATTCCTCAGGAACTGGAAAAGGAGCTGAAGGAGGTTCAGCAAAAAGAACAGTTCTGAAATTTACTGGTGGATAATCCTGACATTGTGCAAATGCAAAGTAGACACGCATTGCTGCAGACTTCCATAAATACATTTGGAATAATGCATACACTTTCCTTTTTAAAAACCCTCCATCTAGCAATAATGGTTTCCACAGATACTGCATATCCGTCACTACAAGTTTATTATGCATGCATGCAATACGCAGGGCACTTTTCAATATTCGGAAAGGGAAAAAAAAACAGACATCCCTTGTCTCTCATTTCAAGGGGAGAAAGCAAGTGGGCAAAGGGTGGGAGAGGAACTATTTCTATGCAAGTCAACCAGTATAAGTGGAGGAAACAAAGGAGCAGAGGGCATGTAAAAGAGTTTTAAGTTTAAATGTAAAAGAGTTTAAATGTTCCTGCTGGGGACAAGCAGGAATCTCAGGGATGAAGAGAGAAACCTCTACTGAGGAGCTATCCAGCCCAAACATTTGCTTTCAGCCTTTGTGGTCACAGAAAGATTCTTTACAAATATGAAATTATTCAGGAAACAAAACTTGGGAAATTATTTTTTCCAGTTCTTTGCTCAGACCCCTCGACTGTGCCTCATTAGTAAAGAACTATCTACCTTGTTAAAAATAAGATGTCATGAATCCCTGAAAGACCGCCTTTGTTTCGTAGCATCAACTTGATTTTTTAGGACACTATGCAAAATCCACTGCTGTGGTATTCTGGTAGCACTTACCTCCTGTCCTGTAGCTACATCAATTGCCGTGTAAACTGTACCCGAGGCTCTAAACAAAAGAGAAGAAAAAGAAAAAATAAAACCCAAACTTATTAGTACCTCGTAGCAAGACTGAGAGCTATGCCCCTTCCTGTTTGTCTCTTTGTGCTCTCAGTCCCACCCCTTTTCATGCAATAATTTCAGTGGCAAATATAACCTGAAATATTTCTGAGCCAAGATTGCTGTTGGAGCAGAAGCCAGAGAATTTATGGGGAACAAAGCTCCTAAGAAGGGCCACTATGGTCGTCCAAACCCTTGCTGCTAAACCAGCCTGTAGGACCGTAAGTTGATCCATTTAAACTGGCATGACTGCACTGGCCCGGCTTGCAGACTGCCCAACATGATTACAGGGCAGATAGGATCAGCTAAAATAAACAACTGGGGCATTTATAGTGAGGGAAACAGGAGTTTGAGCCTCAGCTCACAGAGCTGACAGCAGATCTCACAGTGATTTGCACTGATTTGCCTTGTTCTAGCCTCTGTCCCAACCCCTATTTGACCCCTACGCTCTTAAGAGGGGCATAACACCCGCATCGAGGAGAGTTAATTCAGAAAGCAAATCTGTGGTTTGAACATTTGTCTTGCATGCTGAAAAAAAGCAGTTCCTTCCCTGCTTGCAGCTATGTTTAGCAACCTGATCATCCAATGCCATATTTTCTTACATTAAAACACAATCATACAAAAACCCCAGTCCCTGTGACCCAAGACTTTGCCAGGAAAGGGAGAAGAGCTGGGAGGGGGGGTTGTGTGTAACCCACCAAAACAACCCAAAACCAAAAATACAGACAAAGATAACAAAAAAATAATCAAACAATAATAAACCCTTCAAAGCATCATCAACAGCTTTTCCAGCAAACTGATTTAACCTGGTTTCTTCTTACTGCTTCCTTTTTAGCATAAGGAAAGGTATAGGACAGAGAAGGAGCATATACTAACCCTTGTCCAATCTTCTCAAAACACGTGTACTTCTTTTTTGGATCACCCACACTCACAATACTTCCTACAAAAAATTCCAAAACAAAACCAAGAGGATTTGGTAAGTACTTTTGCTTACACCCATAAGATCCAGCTGTACTTTAAGACCAGCCCCATGGCCACAGGGAGCTCTGCCAGGCTTCGTGAAACGCGACAGAAATCCAGAGGCCACGAACACCAAGGAAGTCCTCGGTTATTTACACACACACACACACACACACACGCCAGCTGCAACATTGCCCTCTCACAAGTATTTCCCTTCAGAAATGGTGGAAAACAGACATTAAGCACACTTAATCTTCATTAGCAGCTGGTGACTGCACGCTGCTAGGCACAGGATGGGAATATGTGGCCCTCAGACACGTAAATACAATTATTTGCTGGAAACCTGTAACTTAAAGTCACCCCCAGCTTCCACACACTGAATGATCTAAGATGCCTCTACACTGTAACGTCCTCCTCTGAATTCGGATGCCAGGGCCTCATTCATCTTAGAGCCAACAACCTGTTGCAA
>NW_010201089.1:47785-55518 GCF_000695765.1 Mesitornis unicolor | reverse complement strand
CCCTACACCACAACTATTTCTGGCAGAACAAAAGTAATTCTCAACATTTCTGTATCAGCAGGACCGTAGCCATTACTGACCCAAAGACTGGTATAGCAAGGAGGGAAGCTGGAGAGACTCTTCAAAGCCAAACCTTCCCTGGCGTGGCCTCAGCATTGCTAAGCTGCTGCTTTAGGGACCCAACAGCCTGTGCAGGTTTTAGCAGCAGCTGCCACGTGACTGCAGCGTTGCTTTAGTTTTCAAGAGCAACCCGAGGCAATCTCAGCTCATTCTCCCCTAATGTGGCTGTTCAGTCAGAAAAAAAAAGTGTATTACTGCATCCCTTGGAGGGAAAAGCACTTTGCCTGGTGTTCTGCAACACGGGCAGCAAGGGGCCGCTCGGGCTCAAGGTGGATTTGGTATCCACAAGGAACACAACATTTTCTGCGTGAGGGGAGGAAGTTCTTGGTACAGGGGCAAGGCTGCGTAGATGTGCTGGAGCCCTGCAAATGGCACGGAGGATTGCCAAGGGGTAAATTGGAGAAGGTGACAAAAGGAGCATCATGGAAACTCAATGCTCCCTACAAACATGAACCACTATTTGTAACAGGAATTGCACCCTTTTTAGGCTGAAGAAACAGGAGCCAACAATCCCTAGATCTCACCTGGGAACAACTGTCTCTAACAGCACCAGGGGGGCTCATAGGATCAAGGGATGCAGAGCTGCAGCTGAGTTGGTGTTTGCAAGTCACTCAAGCTGCCGACATATGGTGCTGCTTCCACAGCGGTCTAGGGCTGAGCCTGAACAGATGTATATTGGCAAAGAAACTGCTCGCGGTCACTAGGCCAAGAAATCCAGTAGCAAGCAGAGTAAGAGCAGGCTATTTTCAGACACTGCTGGAGAGCGGCCAAATTCACAGGGTTTAGGGCAGAGAGAGGTAAAGGACAGGAATATGGTCCACGTTTGGAGAGGAGAATGGGAAGAGAAATCTGACAACATAAACCCCACTGTACAAACACAGAAGCAATGCTGTCTGCCCTGAGGAAAAGCATTTCTGGACAAATGCTCATAAACCTTCCCTCAAAACCTAACACAGGCTACAGCTTCAGACTGGGACACAGGCAAATGTTTCCCCACGGCAGTGTCGGGACAGTGCTGCAGTGACAAGAGGCAACCGCCAGTCTTGCCCTGTTTAATGCTCTCATCTGTAAAATAGGGTAATGTTTCCTACCACCCAAAAAGTCAAGATAAGTAAATGAGTGAAGTTGCTGTTTTGAAACAATGCGCATGAGTTTTCCAATAGCAAGCAGTTCCAGTTATGCCATCAATTCAGTCTAGGCTTTGTTTAGAAGAATGAGGTAGTCAGATGCCGTTTTAATTTATTTTTTTTAAGTTATACTTTCAGATTAAATTTTCCTTTGTTAAGCAACTGGACTTTGCTTCACAAAATACTGATCTTTAGGGGTGTACCCTTAACCAAGGAAAGCAGCCTGGCCATAGGGGAGCTAACACAATTTACATCAAGTGACAAGCAAGGCATGTATGTCATTAATACAGGATTAGCAGTTCAAAGAATTAGAAATGCTTTACCCTAATAAAAACTGGCCCAGGCTGAGGATAGCAATCAATTGCACAGAAGAGCTGGTTCAGCTGTTGGATATGCTACAGCAAAACCCAAAAATACCAGGCAGGAGAGGAGCACTTGAACTGAAGGCATGGACTGTTAAAGACATCAGGACGAACGAAGAGGCACAATGAATTTTTCTTAGAAACAACCACTGATTTGAGTACCATACAATGTTAAGGCATTTAAAAATAACCAAGTCACTTTACACTACGGTATTGTGGAAGGTCAACTTGGGGATGCATTAATTTTCTCTCCATCTTTTAGACACGTTATGCCTAACATTTCAATACAGTCACCCACGCTCCAGAGCTACAGAATATCAAGATGTGGAACAATCTCAGACTTTGAAGTTAAGTAGATGTTACTTATTCAGGGCTTGTTTTGCAGAGCCTGAGGATCTGTAACTCCCTAGGAACTTCAGTTGGCATCACTGGTACTCAGCTTGCATTTATGCTCCCCCCTTACATCTGTCCCCTATTTTGGCACACAGTCACAACACAATGTCTTCAGTAAGGGATCTCAAAATGGGAATACCAAAACATTTCAGCTTATTAAGATTCTGAGAAATCAACACAGCAGGACTAGGAATTTAATTTTTTTTTTTAAAAAGACATACTTAATTTTTCCAAGATCTCTTCATCTGACATTTTTGGCTTTTTCTTTTGTTTCTCCGTATTCCTGACCAGCATGTCAGGTGCCGCTGTGCTGTTTTCCGAGGGTGAAGAAATAGGAGAGGTCGCTGCATCTCTGGTAGGAGGAGGAGGAAGGGGGTCTATCACAGAGCGGGTGTATATCTAGTTTTGTGGAGAAAATTATACATATTAATACAAACCCAATGAAGAATTAAACACTTCTATTTATCTTGTTATTGACAGGGATGCATTTCTATAGCTACTCTGTTAACAGCAAGGACTCTCTTGTCCCACCACGACCAGGCAGGCAATATTATGAAGGTGTTCTGCCAGAGGGAATGGCACCCACCTCCTGCCTCCTGCTCCCAAGAAGGGCTCAGCACCACACCATGCAGCGCAGATGAGAAGCCACAGTTAAGACCTGACTGTGACTGAAGGAAAGCTGGGGAGGGACTGTTTACAAGGGCAGGTGGTGAGGGGGTATGGCTTTAAACTGCAAGAGGGTAGATTTAGACTAGATATTAGGAAGAAGTTCTTTACTGTGAGGGTGGTGAGACACTGGCACAGGTTGCCCAGGGAAGCTGTGGATGCCCCCTCCCTGGCAGTGTTCAAGGCCAGGCTGGATGGGGCTTTGAGCAGCCTGGGCTGGTGGGAGGTGTCCCTGCCCATGGCAAGGGTTGGACTGGATGAGCTTTAAGGTCCCTTCCAACCCAAACCTTTCTGTGATTCTTTGATTTCTGCTCACAGATTTTGTGTGTTCAGGTCGTGGAGCTATCACGGGGGGTGGAGCTGCATCATCTTCATCATCTTCATCTTCAGACACTGAGGGCACTGCTGGGGTCTCAGAGACAGCCTTCACATTCTGCATGTGGTTACACAGAGAGCAAAAATTAAAACCCAATAATTTGTTATAAATAAACCCAATCACAAATGTTGGATTAAGCTCCTAACAGATACTGATTTGAAGCAAGTGCAGAAAACAATCATCAGAACAGGCTAGCAAGTTGCAATATCTGAAAAATTCAAACTCCAAACATCCTGAGCCTTGGTGGGAAACTGAGGGACAGTCCAGTATTGCCTGATGATAAACTCAAAGCCACTTTTAACCTTTTAAATGTGAAACTGGATTTGAAGTTCATAGCATCCTTTATACTATAAACATTTCCAAATAAACTTGGTGAGCTACTCAACCCACTAGACCAGTTCTGCTTGTGCTCCTGCTTCCAGGTTGCTTATCATCAGTTCCCTATGAATGGCAAGGGAAAAAGTGCTAAAACAAAGTTCTCTCTGGAAGAGGAGGAAAATAATGGAATATTTCACTGAATCCAAAGTATTTAAAGTCATCAACATCCTGACATGTAATTGTTCAAGTGCCCCTGACATAACACAAAAGCTTAGCCTGTTAAAAGTATCAATAAAACACATGACAGCTCCCTGAATATCCACAAAATTAAAGATTACCTACCCAGCATTCTCCAAAAATACTAGGCTAACTCAGCAGACTGATAACTACTGCTTTTTTCAGGATATACTTTAAAATCCTACAGCCTGAGATATGCTAAGTTCTTGACATGTAATAATGAGCAATGGCAAAAAAAGTTCTCCTTTTATGAAACATCTTAAATCGAGAGTTTTGTTTCTTCCACCTCACACACCCGTACAGAAACCTATCGTGTCTCCTCATAAAGCAGACAGGAGTGGTGCCTGCCCTGGTAAAGAGAGAGTAAAGGTCAAGCAGAGAGAACTGCTTATTTCCTTCTCTGCTGGAGATTAATTTGGTTAATCAAGATTAGTTTTGGTCAGTCAGACCTTGCAGGTTAGTAATTGAACTTTTTTAGATCACAGATGTTTATAGAGATATATAAAACCTGAAAGCAGAGCAGTTATCATATTCTAGGTACAGGAACAGATCAACTTCTACAAAACCAGAACAATTTATAGTCATTAATTCACTAATTTTTATTCACTAATTAACTATTCACTAATAAAAGTTTATTCTGTCTACCTGATTCTCCCCTAGTAGAAAAAAAATAAACAAAAATGAGAGCACCATGCCATTTTAGGATAATTTATCTGTTTTTATAAATATATATTCACAATATAAACATATATAGTTTAGATTTGAAAATGCTAAGCAAACTAAAAGTTTACAGGTAGCTAACACTACTTTATGCAAGTTTTTTAATCCCCAAAC
This sequence comes from Mesitornis unicolor, assembly GCF_000695765.1. Classification (NCBI taxonomy): domain Eukaryota; kingdom Metazoa; phylum Chordata; class Aves; order Mesitornithiformes; family Mesitornithidae; genus Mesitornis; species Mesitornis unicolor. The sequence goes on along the minus strand of NW_010201089.1, from coordinate 51,085 downwards.
TTGAAACGGAATGAGAATATAAGGCTTACCAACATGTTTGATGAATTGTAATCCTCTGTCGATTTATCTGAAAGAGGCAGATCGTAATGCCATTATAAATGAGCTGTAAATGCAGCAGCAATGGGGAGAGAAGAAAGGAACAAGCTCCCTTCGGAAGGAGCAGGAAAAAGGCAGCTCCCAACCCTAGGCATCACCTTCAGCTGCCCAAAACAAGGTGGCACCTGGCAGATACAGGAATAAGGGGGAAAGTTCTGCAGGCAAATGCAGGGGCCCCAAATCTCTGCTGCAGGAGGGTGGAATTTCCCAGATCAACACTTGAATGAATACTGTCCTCCATCTCTATACACAAAATATACTCAATGGGCTAGATCACCAGCAGAGGCATTGCAGTCAATCCAACACCTGCAAGACGTTCGGTTTCAGCCACCAAAACTTCCTGGAATAGCAACACAGGACCCCATGAGTCAACTGGTGGGCTTCTGGTCTGACCAACCACACACAAAATCTGTGCTTTTATCTCTGCCTGGAGCCTTCCTAATCAATATCAGTTACACAGAATCACAGAATCACAGAACGTTAGGGACTGGAAGGGACCTCAAAAGATCATCCAGTCCAATCCCCCTGCCGGAGCAGGAACACCTAGATGAGGTTACACAGGAAGCCGTCCAGGTGGGCTTTGAATGTCTCCAGAGAAGGAGACTCCACAACCTCTCTGGGCAGCCAGGGCCAGTGCTCTGTCACCCTCACTGAGAAGAAGTTTCTTCTCAAATTGAAGTGGAACCTCCTGTGTTCCAGTTTGTGTCCATTACCCCTTGTCTTATCATTGTTTGTCACTGAGAAGAGCCTGGCTCCATCCTCGTGACACTCACCCTTTATATATTTATAAACATGAATGAGGTCTCCCCTCAGTCTCCTCTTCCACAAACTAAAGAGACCCAGCTCCCTCAGCCGTTCCTCATAAGGGAGATGCTCCACTCCCTTGATCATCTTTGTAGCCCTACGCTGGACTCTCTCCAGCAGTTCCCTGTCCTTCTTGAACTGAGGGGCCCAGAACTGGACGCAATATTCCAGATGCGGTCTCAAAGTTCTGGTGACACGGCTCTATCTCCTTAAAAGAACCAGAGCAGGGATTAATATTTAGAAAGGGAAGGAGTTAAAGGAAAAAGAAGTGGTGGTTTCAGGAGTTCTCCAGTGGGCAGGTAATCAAGAAGGCACAAAACCTTGGAGGCTTTGATTTTTAGAGGAATTCAGCCAGCAGTTACCAAGCACTTAGTAGCTGAAGTGTATTCCTCAATCACAACACACAGGAGCAGAGAGACCCTCACCCTAAGCACACATGAAGCAACATCCACATCTACACTGGAAACTGAAACTGGTGCAAAATTTAGCCACCTGTTTTCTCCAGGGCTTTTCCTTGCTGGGAACCCAACAGCAATCTGGGATATGCCTTCCAGGTGCTGGCCTTAAGCCTCAGAAACCTATGTGTTCTGGGGACTTAACCAGTCGACTGACCTCCTCTTTTGCAGCTATGCTGGTCAACAGGATTAACAGAACAGTATTTTAAAGGAAGAGAGGTGCTTGAGCAGTCAAAGAATCGCATTCACTTTTTTCTTGACAAGAGAGATCTATTTGTCAACTAAATGAAATAAACCCCACGTGCAATGACTAACGGAAAGTCAGATAAAGCAGCCGTATGAGACAATAACCACATACCTGTGAAACTCATGTACTTCTGGCTGTTGGAGATCTTCTTGGAGTTGTAAAACTCCAACACATCCAGCACTGCCTGGGGGTTCTTCTTCTGCTCCGACTTGGTGATGTTGGAGGTCTGCAGTAAACGCGCCCATTGCTCCGGCATTCCCTGTGGGGAGATAGAACTCGTTAGCTTGCAATCAGCCTAACGTGGTCTGCCACACTGTTTCTGGGGTTACCCAGTGCCGTGGGAGAGAGAGGGAGAAAAGAGGAGAGGAAAGGAGAAGAGACAATGAATCAACACCTTCCTAACCACTGTCTATGTTACCAGTCACACGTTCCTTACGTGGACATGCAAATGCCAGTCTGCTCACGAGGTTCTGGGTGAGTCTCACACCCTTTGAAGACCAAAGCTCAAAGGCAGAAAGAAGTAGACCCAAATGCTGCAGTCCAGGAAGAGCTTCGAGCACGAACAAAAACTTTATGCACAGATATACACATATTTACATATATCCAAGAAAGAATGCAGAAGTAAGATACGCTGTATAGCACCATTTAAAGGCCTCAAGTTGCACCCAGAGAGGTTTAGGTTGGATATTAGGAGGAGTTTCTTTACTGAAAGGGTTCTCCAGCATTGGAATAGGCTGCCCAGGGAGGTGGTTGAACCATCCCTGGAGGCATTTAAAAGACGAGTAGATGTCATGCTTAGGGACATGGTGTAGTGGCAGACATAGGATTGTTGTAATGCTTGGACTAGATGATCTTAAAGGTTTTTTCCAACCAAAACCATTCTATGATTCTATCTCGCACAATGAACGTACAACATTCACTTAAGCCTTCTTGTAGCACTAAGAGTTCTTTGATAACAGCAATTTGGTGCCTATTGTAACCAGAGCGGGGACAACAGCGATGTTAACCTCACACATGAAGCTCCAAATTTCATTACAGGGACATCATTTCAGCCAGAAAATAAATACTTCTGGAGTACAACCCACCTGGTGCTTTTCATCACCAGCAAGAATAACGGTTTGTATAGACAAAGTGGCAAGTGACTGAAATCCTTTATCAATAAAGTTACCCTTCCTGTTCAAAAGGATGCCTAGATACAGCACTCAAGTAATGCCCCACAGCTACATTTAGGTTAGCTTGATCAAGTCTAGAGGCTGACATGCAAATCACAACTGTACACGATTCATGTTAGGAGAGCAAAGTCCCTGAAAAAGAAGCTTATTAAAGACAGGTAGAAACAGCTTGCTCAAAAACAACTTCTGTTGCTATTAAATACTATCTTGTAATCAAAAAGAATGATATGATGAAATACAACTTTGTCTTCATAGTATTTTGCATGTCAATAAAAAAACCTGCCCATAAGAGCATCTGACATTCAGCTGTAGCACAGCACATGCACATTCACAAATAGTTATACACATTCCTGTGTCTCCTAACTGAGAGCTCTCAGAGACTCATTTAGTGGACACAGACTACGCTGCAGTCCTAATCCAGCTCCAGAGAGGAAGGGAGGAGAGAAATACCAGAAAAACAGGAAAGGAAAAGTTTGCTGGCAGCCTGAGCTGCTGGGATGTGCCAAGTTCGACAAACAGTCTCTCA
>NW_010201089.1:0-47754 GCF_000695765.1 Mesitornis unicolor | reverse complement strand
ATTAGTGGGTAACCTCTGCAGACGTGTTTCAAAGTAGATCAAACTAGATGATGGTAATAGCCTTTCCAGCATTACTATATAAAAGATTAATGGGTCCTGGCTCCTCCTAGCAATAAGCCAAACCACAAAGTTCTCTCTTCATTCAGATTCACTTACTGTGAATTCTCCTGTGACAGCATCAAACCCCACATGAATTGTGTGTTCAAAGTCTGAAGGTAGGGAAATCTCTGGCCGTTCCTTCTCTTTCTTTTTATTGGCTGGAAGAGACAACAACAACAACAACAACAACAACAAAATCCATAAATCCATCAAGAGTTAAAATCTCTGCAACAGCTTCCAATTTACCTACCCAACCACAGCCCCCTTTTGCTGGTCATAGGATTTTGACCCGGGGCAGACGAACAGGGAGTTTAAAAAACTTCGTTACCACATTTAAAGAGCAGTCACAGTGAGTGGACAACAAAAATCAAAGTCCTGTAACACAGGGCAAGTGTAAGACAAGAAAACTGATATTTCTGGTATGTCAAGTATCAACCTGTAGGGCTAGCCTCAACAGCACAAGAGCTATTTATTGAAAATATTCACTCAAACCTGAACAGGTCAGAGTCAAAAGCACTACAGTAGCACTATGCAGTTTTGAACATATTTTTTATTTTATTGCACCTTTTAAAAAATATTATATGCTGTTAAAAATACACTCACCTCTCATATTAAGACAGGGACAAAATTAACTACAAATACTGCTTATAAATTGTTTCCTTCATTCTACATCCTCAAGCCAGAGTTTATGAAGAAAACCAGATATAACATGTGTGCTTCTGCTGCAAAATCTTATATGAGCAAAACCATTCATATTTTTCCGCTCACAAAATGTGCTAAATGTGATTTTAATAACAAGCTTTGAAGACACAGAGCAAGAGGGCAGAATCTGACAGGTGAGGAGCAGAAGTCATGAAGAAACAGGAAAGGAAATAAATCAGAGCAGATGCACCCTGCAAACTTTCAAATCAGGTCTTCAAACAAGATTACTGTTGCGCCTTGGATTAAGTTCATCCATATTTATGATGTATTAAAGACTCCACCTTTTTAATATTTACTGCACTTAAGAAATTGAGATCAGTTTAAGGAAGAACCATGTCCTGCTCAGATTTGCTGCTGCTTGCAGTTCTAAAATAAGCAGAGCCAGGAGAAGGTGACTACAGCACTTATGTTTCCCAGCTGCCACCTGTTCTATCTAGAGCCAAATCAAATTTGTTTTGTGGCTGACATTCCCCAGTGCATTTTTGGCAACGTGAATGCCAAACCTCAGGTATTTCAGAAACCCGTGAGGTTAATGCTCAACATTGCAATTATTTAAGACTCTGCTGGTGGTTAGTTGTGTGGAGCTTGCCCCAAAGGACCGAATCCTGTTCCCTTCAATGCCAGCTCTGGCATTGTTCTCTGCATCATTACATGGTTACTGTTGCACAAAGTAATTTTGGGGAAAGAAAAGGATCAGATGCTCCATTTGGGACACAAAGATGGAACAGATTGATTTTGATCCCTCATTCAAACAAAGGGAATGGAGGAATCTGAATCACAGAAAAGCGACTGAGTTGTCAAGGGGAAAGAGGAGAGAAAGCTGCCTCGCTGGAGGAGCCATCGCAGAGGGGGAAGGTAGGAGGAGGCAGAAGCAGCTGCTGGTTAGCAGATGGTGAGCATCTGCAGCACAGCCAGCAGTCAAAGAAGGAACAAGCAGCTGCATCCAGCAGGTATACAGAAAAAGCTGCCTGCATTAGCAGTAGATGGAAAGCAAGAGGAAATGAGATGCAGAGAGAGCCATCAGAGGCACCAAAATCTATAGTCACGTCTACAGGATCAGGCCATTTTACCAAGCCAAAGAGCAAGGTGTCAGCTCAGTGTAGAAGCCCATCACCCAGCTGAGGAAGAAGAGGGGCTCAGGTGAGGAAGAAGAGGGCACCTGTACCAGCACCACTGTGCAGGAGTGCTGCATGGGAGATGTGCACCCACACACGGTACAGGATGACTGCCACAGTAGATTTGAACATATCCCTATAAAAGCTTAAGGACATTGAGTTGCTATCCAGAAGTCAATACACGTAACTGTATACACTATTCGTATTTCTTAATGTCTACATTCAGACAGCTCAAGCTCCCTACCACAGACCCAAATCCCAACAAACTGCTCTGCAATCAACCATTCCAGTATGCATGCAACCAACAAACCAAGATGACTGCTAATTATCCAGAGCAGAGAAGATGATGGCCTGAACAAGCCTCAGCTACACAGAACAGTAACATGGTTCTGGAGGGACTGGTTAAATAACACCATGGCCTCTGTCACATCAACACTCCAGCTCTCTGTCCGTATGTACCTCAACATACGTACTTTGACACATAGCTAGAGAGTTTCAGTATGGCTACACTGCAATATAGAATCAGGAAAAGGTTTTTATGCATTTATGACTTGCGTTGTTTTCACACCCCAGAAGCAGTTACCGTTCTCCCAGTTATCTTCATTTCCTGCAACCACTTCTTACAGCATCTCAACCACTGGCATTTTCTCTGACTCTCAACAACTCTTCGGGACAGCTACCACAAACTCATACTAAAATCACTATGTCTTAGTGATAATGTTACAGCAGGTGAAACCATAATTGCTCCATACATAGTTTTACATCTGCCTGCCACACTCAGGGTTTTGTAGCACCCAGACTGAATCCACCATCATGCGAACGCACATGAAGCTGGCACAGGAAACCAGATATTCCTCCAGCAGTCCCAGAGGACAACGAACTTCAGAAGCTTTAGATCCAAAATCTAACAGATCTAAAAGCCTAATTATATTAAACCATTAATAATATAATTGCTTTTTGTAGCAGATATTTATGTCATAGCAGGAGGCAGAAGACAAAAAGAAGTAAAGAGACGGGCACTCCCAATCTTGCTAAACACTTAATCCCCCGCTACAGAGATTATATTATCCTTACAATGAGTCAAAATGCATTGAAGAATCTTAAATAAGAAAAATAAATGAAGATAAATTTACCTGTTTAGGAAGGCCTACCTACCATCAAGTGCTTTATTCCCACAAACACCTTACCACCTTCGCATTCAAAACCTCACGTTTGATGTTGTTACAAAAGCCACCTATAAAGTTTCCTTATGAAGTTCTGGCAACTCGAGCTGTGACTAGGAAGCACAATGTCTCACTATGAAGAAAGGCCATGAGCCCATCTTGAAGCGTATTAAGATGAGAAAGGTCTTCTCCACTGGTAAGGTTTAGTAAAGCACTCCCCCTGTCACCACAGGAATGACTCCTGGGTGCTAAAACCTGTCAGCTTGTGGGTAAAACCCTGCCTCTGCAGGCATGAAGCCCAGGATTTAAACCCGATGTGTCCTTTACCTCATGGCTCTGTTCATGCACATGGATTGTGCAATGTAAAAGACACTTTCCAAAGTGCCTTCAGCTAAAACTGCCCTTCTTGTCCCAGCAACCTGTAAAATATGCCCTTCAGATGTCCCCACTTGTTGGCCTCCCCTCTGATCTGGACCCACAAGCTCTCAACAGGTCTATCGCCTGCTCCACAGCATCAGTCCATGTGTTTGAGGTGCACTTCGCTAGCAAAATTAACCACCAGGCATTTCATATCTTTGGAGGCTCTTTGCAACCCCAGCAGAGGTTAAACACAATTTTTTATGATCCAGAAGTCACAGATTTGCCCAATCCCCTAACTGAATGGAAACCAACTCCCTTTTTAGTCTAGCCAGATTAACAAATAACACCCAAATTATATCAGGCACAAACCAAAGAGAGGTGTCTGACCACTTGGGAATTTCATTAGTGTTTAAGCAGCAGGAGGCACTGGGAATTTAGCTGTCACCATGAGAACAGAAGTTGTATTCGTAAGATGAAAATCAACCAATCTGAAGTGAAGGTGACAGTGTTAAAGGTATTTTTTGCTCAATAGGAATTGGAGGACAGAAGCAATCATTCCCGTTCAGGCAGGTGTATTGCAACAGAAGGCTCTGCTGGGCTTGGCTAAACAAAAACCTCTCATGTCTCGAAGCATCTGCTACATTGGCCAATCTTCAGTAAATGCAGGCATCTTCAAATCAACGGCAGTCTGGCTGCTGATTTTATCCAAACCGTTCACTTTTGCAGCTCTCCTTTAAAATCCAGTTCAAACTAGCTTTTCGGGTTGTATTTCTTTTACTTTCTTATAAATTTCAGGTGATTTCTTTATTCTCTGCAACTGCTGAGCCTAGGGATTTAAAAGCCCCACTCCCTTAAGCAAGCCAACAAATCCTGCAGCTTTTTAGGATTAATACTCAGAATGGCAAGTTCTAACCAAGATCCGGCAAACTTTGAACACATGGGTTTCTGGATTGCAGAATCAAAAAAAAAAAATCAAGGTTTGTAAAACAATCCAAAGTTGCTGAAGGTATCAGATAATAATAATCATGAATACTGCAATATTTTGTAGAAAATTAACCTAGATCTTATTTAAATTAGTGAAAGTATAATTCCAATTAGTCTTTTTACTAAAATAAAACAATTATGAGGCAGCCTTCATCCTGAAGCCCACGAAGCTGAAGATACTTCGATGTGACTTTAGTTACCCAGTGTCCAGATATAATTGCAATGCAGACTCTACAAAAAGCTGAGGTATTGGAAAGACAAACTCCAAAAAATAGGTCAGATATAAAAAGAAATCAGCACATTAGGAGATGGAGATTTTTTTTTCCTTACATCACTTCAAAAGATTCATGAGAGAGAGGGGTTTTTAAAATATCCTGATCTTAAAAATGAGAATTTCATGTACGGTTCATGGTTCCTGTCTCCGTTTCCATCTGTTACAGTCCCTATAACAGGAGAAAATTCCTTCAGTTCACAAGAAATGTGTAAGAATTTGCAGTAACAGATTATTCTTAACAGCAAGTAGACAATGCCTGACCCAAACTTGAGAACAGAGTAAATGACCATGACCTATGACAGGCCTGGCAGGAGATGGCCTGCTCACCATGCTTAACTCCAATTATCTGCTGTTCAAAACAACAAACAAGCAAAGACCTTCCCCCACTCCCTACCAAAGGAATAGCCAGTGTCAGCTTTAATTGGCCAGCTTGTAATTGGTGCAAAAATTTATGATTTTTAAGACCACTAAGGACAAGTCAGGCTGGAAAGTGGCAGAGCTAGTCCCAGTTTTCAGGGACACTGTACTCAGAATTTAAGGGGAAGGAAAAAAAAAAGACTAAGCAGGATGGATTAAACATGGAAGGATTAATCATTACAAAAAACAGATCTACAGCCAGCACCTTATGTACCCCAAAATGATCAAGACAGTTGTGCAGGAAACAAGCACACAACATTTTCTACAACCTAAACCATCCCTAAGCATCAGGTGCTTAACCAAGGTCATTAGGAGCAGCATCCAGACAAGAGGTTTACAAGAGACAAAATACCATACTTTTATCTCCTGGTAAAATAGATCGGTAAAATCGGTCCTTCCTTTTCTTTTCTTCTGGGTTGGGAGGCAAAGGTTTTGAGCCATGGTTCAAAGTCCCAGAGTCTTTGCTTCCTGATCCAATCATGGTGCTGGTATTTCTCATGGGAGGAGCAGGCGGTTTGTCTTCTGTCTCAGCTCCATTGTTCGACATCTTCAGCTGGGGAGGCCGTTACTAGGAATAGGGAAAAAATAAATCAGAAGTCTTATTTATTTACTTTTTGTAAAATAGAGCCCCACACTGTCAAATAAACCACAAGCAGGTATTTGCAGACTCATGGCAACACAGACCAAGTGACAGCGCAACAAAGCCTACCCAAGCTCCATTTTTTTTCTGTTAACAAGAATATGTTCAAGCGTTTGACTTATGGATCATCAAGAAAAGCCTGCTCCAGGATACGGACTATTCTCAAGCAAACCACAGAGTAGAAGTGTAGGATGGGGAGGCAGAGTAGAAAATATGAGGTAGCAAAGAGCAAGGATATCAAAGAGGAACGAGCAAGTTGTAAAGCTCATAAGACCTCTCAAAACCATGCTAGGTCCCCTGAAAACTACATCAAAAGGTTTGCATCAGTCTCCAACACAGCAGGATGCAGAAAGACTGAAGTTTGCACTCAAGGAGTTTCAACGCAGCTGCTCAAGCTCCTTTGCTAAAACGCTGCTGAACTGGTTCAGGGGCAGCGATGGCCGGGCAGAGCTGTCCCCACGCCATCTCAGATGCAGCGCCGTGGCCCTCGCCAGTCCCAAGATGTAGTGGCACACTTCAGGCACAATTCACACCGCCGGAAAGTTGACTGCATTTTGTTGTGTTGGAAGGGTCAAACAAAACTAGATCCCCAACACACACATAAATCCTTAAGTAAATAATCCCTGCTGTGCAGATTTAAAGACGGAAGCTTTGGAATAGGGTAACAGATTATCCTGCAACAACTAGCTTGTTCCACCCAAATGAGATCAGCATTACTCCAGACACAGCCTGGCTGCAGCAAGATCCTTCTGGAAACAGGAATTCGTCTGCATTAAGTTCTCAGAAGAAAGTTGGGAGTTAACTGCAGAACAAAGTGCAAAGCAGGAACAGCTTCTGTTTGGGTAGAAAAAGCAGTTCAACAGCTTAATGAATTTCACAAGTAGTAAGGGAAGATATTTCACTCAGGGAGAATTATTGGGTGGCAGAAAGTCAAAAGCGGTTTGCTCTCCATAAGTGAGAAGTCCAGTTTCAAAGCCAAGATCGCTGCTGGCTTCCAGGGAGCTGCTCTTCCATAGGCTGGGCCCAGAGGACTCACACTGGGTTTTACTCCAGATCAACAACCACAAAGAGATCCCACACATCAATCCTACAACCACAGAACACTGCCCTGCCCATCTTCAAAGTCTTCTTTGGCCAAGCTACTGATGCTCAATGTTAACAGGAAAGATTTGGACCCAGGGCACACTGCTATCACAGCTATAGAGTTATGAAAGGCAAATGCTGTTCACAGATGGCACTCAGCTGCAACGTGACAGACTTTGCTGAAAGCAGCGGTTCTTTAGCTGTCACCTACCATGGTTGGTCTGCAGCTCCACCTTCTCCACTTATTTGGCTCCTGATTTCTTCACACTTGCTCTTAAATGGTTGGGCTCGCAGTACTGTGCAGCCCGTAAGGCTTTGGACAAGCCTTCACACACAGAGAGCTTTGTAAGAGGTTCGACCCCAACCCAGCCTCCAACACAACTGTGCAATGGAATTTGAAATGACAGACTAGCATTCGGGGTATTGATTGTAATGGTGGGACAGTTTTGGCATTTGGGGTGGGGGGGGGAAATTCGCTGTGCATTTGTCTGGGAGTGTTCTGGCATGTGCCTTGTGCCTCTCCCATCGCTCCTGCTTCAACCTCACACCATTCTCCAGTACAACACAGAGAAGAACTAAGTGACAACTGGAGTGCCAGCTATGAAGTGGTGCCAGTGACTACTCTCCCTGTCTAAGCAGAGGAAAAATGTCTAAACTAAAACCCAACTGGTAAATTTGGCAACCACAAATTTGGCACACAAATCTTGTGCAACATGAAGATACTGAGGCCTCGCTGATGGGTTTTGCACATCGCAGTGTCAGTGGTGTTGGCACTGGACTGGCACAATTAAAGTGTTTGAAACGGCATAAGCAGAAGTGCCACACAAGAACTGCGTTCTTTGCAGCAATGCTTATTTAACCATCAGAAAGCAAATTGCTGGGAGGGTGCTAGGAATATGCTGCAAATAGGGAAGCAGAAGGAAAATGAATGTTAGCAGCTCTGTGCCTGCCAAATGGCCCTTCCCAGGAGCGGGCACCACATTTGCTGCTGCAGCACCCTTGTTTGAACCCTACAAGGGTTTGAATAAAGGTGCCTCCAAAGATTACCCCACTGGATGGACTTCCTGGAGCTGCAGGCATGGCTGAGACAGCAGGACTGAGCAAGAGACACGGTAAAGTTTGCTGTATTGGGAAATGGATGCAACATCAGACCAAAGGGCAGCACAAGGAACAGAACAGAGCCTTATGTGGCTCCAGGCTGGAGAAAAAGAAGTGAGAAGAGGAAGAAAAATGCCCCAGATTACAGGCAGAGGCTGGCCTAGTGCTGGGGGAAGGAAAAAGAACATTAGGGAAAAAAAAAAAAAAAAAGGACAACCATAAAAACGTAAGTAAAATCTCTGGACGTCAAGCATCCTCACTCACAGTTCCACCAGTGCAAAACCCCCAGGACATCTGCTCAGTTTTTCAATATAAGAGGGTTTTTCAAAATCTCTCAGTCAGAAAGTAGAGGGCACAAGTGAATGACTGTTTTACCGCAGGGCTAGAAACCCAGGCACCAGCAGCTCTTGTTTATCTTACATTATTCACTGAATGAGCAAGTAACTGCTGAGAAGTTACATAGTTTCCCAAAGGTTTTACACCTATTCCATAACTGCAGCTTTCATTCATGTGGGCAAAGCCTACGGCACAGCATCACCTTTCTTCTCCATCGCTCATTCTTGCAGATCTCTTTCCTCATCAGTCTTACATTTTGAGTCACAAAAGATACTTTATCTGCCTTGAGCTGGGGGGTGAGAGAAATCCTTTAACTTACAAAATTAAGAGACTGGTTCTACAGAAGTCATCCCCTCTAAAAGCAGCAATATCCTAGCCCCAGAGCACAGAGTCACACCAAGTGGTTACAGAGGACATCTCTCTCCTTCACTGCAGCCTTGTTGACTGTGCAAATTCTCTTCTTCCTAAAATAATCTCCTGGCAATTCTCATGCGAGCAGGCTTTAAACAACTCCCCTTGCGAAGGCCCTGCTCAAGTTCACAGCACCAGGCAATTGCTTCCCCAGCCAGCATAACATCAGCACTACGCCACCAAAGTGAGTGACTCTGCTGGGTGCAATCCATCGTAACAGGAATGCAAAGCGTCACTGCAGCGAGTTACTTCCTTCTCCACACCAGCACAACTCTGCTTTGAGAAATTCATCTTACGTTTCCTCGGTATGATTAAGTGAACAGTGGAAGCAATGAAACTACACATGAACTTTTCAACTGGAGTCAGATGAGGGAATACATTTTAGCTGCAGACACAATTATTCTCCACTACTATATATATTAAAATACCGGCACTCAAACCAAACCCCACAAACACTGCTAGGAAGGCATAGCAATGATGTAGGACTATTGTTTCTGCAGCCATTTGGGAGTACTGAAAGTTCGAGCTGTTTCAGCACTCGGTACTTACGTAAAGTTTTATTACTTACTGCAACCTGTGACTGCCTTAAGTCAAGTTACAGAGGCCTTCAAATGCTCCCTGCCCCACCTCATCAACTTTTGAAGCTCATTACATAAATTAGATTACCCCAGCCTCAACGGAGTCCAACAGCAGACCTGACAAACTCTCCTTTCACATCTACAAACCACTTCTGCAGACAGGAAGGAGTGGCAGACAACCACGCGCACTGGAACACGAGACTCAGGAAACCACTTGGCAGCTCAAGACAGAGCAAGCGGAGGCACCGAACAGAAGATGGCACCCACAGGTGCCAACACGGGTGACCTTGAGTTCAGAGTATGGAGACAGGCAAAGATCCACGCGGGTCTGCTGATCTGCGTTAGGGAGATATGGCTCAAAATCATGAAGTTTATGCCAGCAGCTTTCCTGTAATACAGGCACAGGCTCATGAGAGTGGGACCCTAACATATGTGGAGACTTCTGGGACTACTATGTGTAACACACATACACAACACACAAAAGAGAACAAAGATCCTCTATTTATGTCATTTTTCCTTCTGGTAAGCCACATCATTTCACACTTGATGCTCCACGCTGAACTGTAAGTTTCTATCAAGGTGGTGGTGTTTTCTTTATATTCCTTAGCAAGACAGGCAGATGACTGATTGCTAAAACAGAAAGCAATTAAAAAGTCAGAGGAGCTGAAACCTATGCTACAGTAGATGCCATAAAGATAACTATGTCCAACGCATGCTAATTGCTGGAGTCAACATGAAAACTCTTAAAAGAGCCATCTATAATTCATGCAGTCTGGCAAGACGGTAGCTGTAAGTTACTCACTACAACTTAGAGATGAATAAACTACATTAAACAAGAGCGGGAGGAGGGAGATGCTCAGCAACTGTTTTTCCCTCTCTGCCTACCACCAGAAGAAAATCTCACATTTGTCCAAGATGCTGCTTTTCTGTTGTTGCCAGGGTGAGTAAAGGGTGTCTTGCCCACAAAAAAAAGACAGGAGTCTTTGCCTCTGAGTTGTTCCTGATGAGAACAAGTGTTTTACCTCTGCACCAGTACCCTTGCACCCTCCCACCCCACGGCTAGACATTGCTCCTGCACACACAGTTAAAATGATCTTCCTCCTTGCTCAAACACATCACAAGCAGCAGATTCCCTCCAGGTGTGCCACCCCCTTCCTCCAAATCCCAGCAGCAAATTAACGGCACAGTTCACCAGCTGGGTCTTGACACAGGATGAAAAGACACTCATTCAGTTTTTCTTTATTACTTTCTGTGGGACTACATTTCAAACACAGTCTCACACTGAAGGAATGGCACCCCACCTGAAAAAAAGAGGCAGGAGGTGTTCTTTTCCTCCACCCAACAGTAAAAGGGACCAGGGACAAATGCTGTCTCAGAAAAGGGCAGCAGCAATACACACATCCTGAGGGAGGACAGACTCATTGTCACATTTAGAGGTGATTTAAAAAACAATAAAAGAAGGAAAGCGTAGCTTCTAGCTGTCTCCCCAGCCAGTTACTGCACATCTAAGTGCTGTGCAAGCGTGCTAATTATACCAAAAAAAGTCAAGGGCCATCAATGCATCAGCCCACACCCAACATTTACATGTAAATGAAAAAAAAACCAACCAACCAAACAACAAAACAGGTTTTCATAAATTTCTAATAAACAAAGAATTACACAACACCAGTGTTTGTTCATCTGTCGAATTTACCTGTTAGACCCCTGTGAGTGCTGCCAACACCTAGAGATGCACATGAAATCGCTACATTAGATGAAACAATAATTAAATCACTGAAAACAAGCACACATTTAGAAGAGACTGCATCCCCTGCTCCCCACAGTGGGTGGGTGTGGGGAGGAGGAGGGAGACACACTCCTGTGGCAGATGGCCAACTACTGGTTGCAGCCTTGCTCCGCTGCCAGCATGACTTCCACAGTGCTAGACATAAAGGACTATTGACCAGTTACAACTCACCGGGAATGCTGGAGGACTCCATGGCTTGGAATTTTAAAAGCCAAATGACTGGAGGGTCCTTTTGAAAAAAGCTTCTACAATAAAAAAAAAGCCCAACTGTTTGTGCTCAATGCAAGAATTGCCGGGCAGGATTCCCCAGCCTGGATTTTGTAGGAGGACGCGGACATCACCGCAGCTTGCACTGCTTCTGGGCAGGAAGGCTGCGAAATCTCTTCCTGGGCTAACATATATATAGATGCTAACCCATCGTATGCACAGATATGCCTCCAGAGAAGAACAGACTAATTATAACCGCTCGATTCCTAGCAACAGAGCTGAGTTCTCCTTTCACTCAAGTTACGGAAGCTTTCTCCTGTTTTGTTTTAAATAATCGAGGCCCAGCTTTCAGCAGCCTCGCCAGTGTGGGCCCATGCATGACCGCTGTTGACAGTAACCCAGACACGCTGAGGGTTTCAGTAGCACCGAGGCAGGTCAAGCCCTTTCCACCACATTAGGCTTGAACCCAAAACTGCAGAGAGACAGCACCAGCTTAAATTGCCGTGCTTCAACTCGGCTTCAGTTGTTTCACGAGTAACTGGCAGTGTCAAACAATAACCGTGCTGCAGTCGGTGCCAGCTGTGTCCAAGGACCAGGAGCACACCATGAACTCACCTTACTTGTGCTCCAGTTGGGTAGTTCAACCTAGCTTTGAGAGACGCAGAGACCAGCTCCAGCTGTTCCCATCCCCGGGCAGCGTTTTTAAACAGCCCAAGAGAAATAAATCGCATCCATATTTAAAAAAAAAAAAAAAGCCGAGGCAGAGGGAACCAAGAGTATCAATTTTAAAAGTCCTCAGCTCACAAATCACCCTGATTTCCTCATCTCCAGAAGCACTGTCTCCCCTCCCCCAGCTGCATGCCCCAACAAGCAAGTTTGCCGTTGCAGATGTGGGGACAGGCTCCCTTCTCCAGCTCCGCATGGAGCAGCCTGGGCTCCGGTTGCACTTTCGCTCACAGGAAGGCAGGGCTTCAACCCCACAAGTCAAAGCAGTGACTGGAGCCAGAGCTTGCTAAGCAGGGTGAGAAAAAATAAAGGCCTCTTATGTTAAAGCATACTCATACAAGCAGGTTTCCTGGAGGAAAACTATTTCAGTGGAAACTACTAGATGGAGCATGAAGAAAATGTATTAATATATGCTGTTAAACACACCCCCGCTCCTCTCCACCTAAGTTACTGGTTACAAGTCTAAACTGCACATTAGCAGCGACAGCAACTGAAAGCAGCTGAATCATTAATCATTTTTCCATTCAAAAGTTTCCAATGCAGAAGATGAACATAAAGCGCAGGGCTCAGAATTAAGCCCCGCTATCCCCTGATGTGGAATAATTCCTAGTACGATGTATTCACGATTAAATACACATGGGTATTTGCAAAACCTGTATCTTGTTAAATGCAGAGATTTGACATTTGCCATTTAGCAATGGGGGGGAGGGTAAGAAATATGTCAGAAAACTAGAACATTGTCAGGTCAAGTCAACAACATCCTACGCACTCAGAGGACACCATAAGGCAGCGGTTAGCAAAAAGCCACAGTAAGCAAATAGCAGAAAGTCTGCATTACCCTGCAAAAGGTGAGTTTTTCTGAGAAGACACCAAGACAGAGACCTGCAAAGAGGAAACGGATGTTCTTAGGACCAAAACTCATTCAAGTCTTCTTTTGCTGGGAAACTAAAGAATAAGAAGACAACACAAGCGTCATTAGCGGATGAAGCCATCCAAGAGCCTCAATTAGACAGAGGGGGAAATGCCGCAACAGTTCAGTGCTAATTGGAAAGGCAAACATTTATCATCAGAGCAGCGCTCCCTTCTGTGTGTAGCTCCATTGTGTTCGCTGCAGTTAATGACGGTAGGAAGCTCTGTAGTATTTATGTAACGACTGGCAAAGCTGTCACATTCCCTTAATTGCTAGCCAGGATTTTCAGCCTGGCAGTAGTTTTGAATTAAAGGAAATGTCAAAGATTGCTTCAGTTTCACATTGCTTCGTTACAGTTTTGGTTCTTCTTCAAAGCTGGGGAAAGAGGAAGAACGAATAATTTCCCCAAGACAGAACGAGTTCTGCTTCAAACAGGAGCTTTTTGTAGACAAACTGAATTAGGAGACAAGGAAAGCACGGTCAAATACCCAGAACTGAAAGAGCTAATTTAGCATCAGTAAAACACAAACAATTTGAGATCTGCACATAAATCTGCTTCAAGTTTGCAATGATTACTCCCTCAATTATGATACATGTAGTGCTCTCAAAGCAGTTCATTTAAAAAGCAAAATGAAAAAGCCTAAGGTAGCTCAGGGTTTCCACCTAATTGAGCTTTCACAGTGGAGTCTCCTTTGCTGGTAGAGCACCAGCTTTGTGTTTATAACGATATCTAATCTAGCAAAACGCCCTATTGTACCTACTTTATAATCCCAGTACATACAGAAGTAAGCATAGCGAGTACACTGTGGCCAGGTCTCGCGTTCCTAGACTTCCTTATGTGTACCAAATGGACTGGAAAGCACAGTCCATTAAGAACCATCATCGTTTAATTTAATGAGCAGCAGTCTGTTCTTAGGAGGTACCATCAGGCCCTTTTATCACATCATTTACTCGGATCGCAATCATATTTACTGTATGTCAGTAGAGAAAAGAAAGCTCTGTAGGACCGGTAGAAAGGATCTGCTGTTTCTGCAATATATTACAACACAACTCTGCAATAGCGCTCAGTTAAATAAAGCCCATGAGCCAAGTGAACTATTTTTATTCCATTGAATAAAAGAAATATAAGAACATCACTTATTACAGTAGCAGACCCACTTTAAGGCACTATGTAATTAGGAGTAGGAGTTAATAACAGGACCAGAAAAAGCAGACAAGGTTTTCCTCAAAAATCTTCACGCAAGTTTTTCTGGGGCATGGATCTTCTTATCCTGTGCTCTTGCTACGACTACTTAAGCAGTTTTAAGTAGGATGCATGGATCTTCACTGCTACCTATTTAAACCTTATTCATTCTCATGAAGCAGTAACATCGGCTGCAGCCACAAACCTCAATCCAGCGGAGACTGATCGAGCTTCTCTACGCAGCCCTGTCAGCATCTGCAGCAAGCAACTTGCTTCTTTTCATCCAATTCCCAGCAGATGAGCATTTACATCATAAAATTAGCAACAACACAAACTGCAAATTCAGCAGAATTTGGATTTCACTGATGGATGGACTGTCAGTATGCATGTTTTACTCTTCTCAAGACTGCTTTGTCAGGCTGGTTGCATCTCCCCTCTGTACTTAAAATGCTAAAAATTATTTTATAGCCACTACTGAGCAGCCAAGAAGCTCTATAGACACTGTTGTACCTTTTCCAAGTGCTAGCCAAAACTCAAGAGATTCCCGAAATGAAGACAACAGCCAAAGACTGATGTTCTAGGGAGCCAAGTACGAGTCAAGTCATTTAGTTCAGTATAGCATTCCCTCCCATCGCTGTAAGTCACCTTCCTCAAGTCCCACTGCTACTTCCCACTAAGGTCATCCGCATCTGAATCAGCCTCCCTTGGAGAGCACAGCATGCAGCAGATTGAGATGCAGAGATTTCTGATCATCCTTCCTTAATTCCAATAGCGAACATCCTTGAATCTTAATTACCAGCACGCTCTTGTAAGAGGTTCCTGCTACCTACCCATAACCCCAAAGCTTCCTCAGTGTTCAGGCACCCAAACCAATCCCCATTTCAGCATCCACCCCAGGTTACCTACCTACACTCTCTCTTCTATTGTAAATCCAAGGCAAGAGGTTGTAAAATGAGATATTTTAAATACCATAACTAGCACACTACAATTTCACCTCTCACCTTTACAGCAACAGTTCTGTTTGCTATAAAACCCAGACAGAAAAAGGGCAGTCAATTTTGGAAACAGCTATTTTGCAGCCCAAAAGAAATCTCAGCAATGGTCCCTGAGCATACACAGGAGGAATGCACGGGGCTGGACTTCCCAAACCAATTTTGCCCCATCCTCTTCATGCCTCATGTAAGTGCTGCCTCCCTCTCTACTGAAGTTAACATTCACACCCTACGCTAACTCCCCCTTTCCTGTTCTCACACTCCTCGCAAAGGGATGCAGTGAAGGGAAATATGCTGGCTGTGGGAAAGGACATTCTGTAAATCAGTCCAGAGCAGAGCATGCCCTGATGGCTTCAGTAAACGCTCTCCCTCTGCAAGTGTGAGGTTGCTCCTTCCACTCTTTCTTTCCAGTCATTTCTTTTGAGCTGAGTTTTCCTCCATTCCTCGTTATTCTCGTACTGCTGGTATTTGCAGGTGCTGATTCACAGCCTCCCAAGATACGCATGTTTGGCTGCTTTTATTTTTAAGAAAAGTCACTTCTTCAGACTGGAAATAACTGTTGTTTTTCTGTGAACACTCTTCAATGTATATCTAGTTTTATCTGAGGAGCTTAAATATTCTACTTTAACTAAAGTCTCAAAGTCTTATCAGTCTCTGTTACTCTGTTCAAGTATCATAAAAGATATCCAAATTTGTGGCCTGCCATTGTGCTAAGTCCCTTTTAGCTTTAAAAGTAAAAGGTGGGTTTGAGCCTAATCAATATTCTTTAAACTTCTAACATGGTTTGAATTTACATCCCCACATGTGGAACTTCCCCTGAGAGTTTCAATCCTTAATACAATTTAAAAACCAAATGCCTTGGTTCTGACAAAGCTGAACCAGAATATCTCTAATAGAAGTGGTCAAACCTCATATTGAGACTCTTTGAAATGAGCTCTCAGAAAGCAGCCCAGAGCAAATCAGCCCACAAGTCTGTAATTTTAATACCTTATGTTACCAGCAGACAGCTTCCATCTCAGATCTGAGATGATGCACTGTCTCCAGCCCCTGCACTGCTGGCTCCTAACTTTCTCTTCCCCACAGAGCATCTGTATTCTGGATATTTCCTTAGAGAATTCATTAACTGCTCCTTCCTCAAAGGCTGAGATTATTGGCATTTTTCTCAGACTATATTTCAGAGAGTTTGGACAACCTGTCAGTGCTGAGAAAGAAATAATTAAAGAAAAAAATATCAATTAATCATTCTCTCTGTTAAGACACCACAGGTAAAGAGAAGACCTAAGTTTTGGCTAATGCCTTTAAAGGCCATTTTCTACCTTGCATGCCTGTATATCATTTACAAATCATCTTACACTCTCTTAATGTCAGTATCCTCAGAGGGAGAGGGTGAATCAGAATATTGATATCTCTCATTTAGGAGGCAATTAGACCAATAACAGCAAACCAAAGCTGAATGTATGCTCAAAACAATCTAGTTAGAATTCTATTTTAATTAAAAATCAGTCAAATAATCCTATTATCCTGAGGATTGCTTCAGGCACAGTTCCAATCCAGCACATCTTTTTTTAATCTTTTAGTTCCACATCCAGAAAATGATTGAAAAATCACTGTAAACTACCAGAATGGTCCTTTCTGTACAACAAGTTTCTCTCGTAATTGGAGAGCTTGGGAAGACAGAGAAATGAGTGTTCCAGTGTCAGTCAGCCACTTGCTAAACTGCTTAAAAAAAGAAATTACAAGAAAACAGATAAAATAAAACAGCGTACGTCTCAGGCCAATCAATAAGGCTTTCCCATTCTTCACCCCACCACCTGCAAACATTGCCTCAAAGGGCACCTCTTATTTCCTCATACTTCCACACTTTGCCTTCTTTGTCAAGAAATAACACACACCTCTTCTAGAGATGCACAGTTTACATTATTCTACTTAAGAAAGAAAAAAAGAGAAAATAAGTATTTCAAAAGTCACCTTTCATTTCTGAATTTGATCTCACATACTCTGTAAGGCCCTGCAGCACAGAGAGCAATTTATTCGTAGGAGATAGCACCACAAGCTGGTACAGCTGCCAGGACCAGTTACCTGCCTGTATGTTTGCTAGGGGACCAAGGGCAGGTGACAGAAGGAGCAGGGCTCAGAGCAGCTGTGTTGTGGGGTGTGTAGTACAGTATAGAGTGTGTGTGTGTGTGTGTAAACAAAGACATGTATATACACATATTTATACACACATGTGTATGTATGCATGTGGTCAAGCACCACAACAGGCTGCCCAGGGAAGTGCTGGAGTCACCATCCCTGGAGGTGTTTAAAAGACGTGTGAATGTGGTACTTCAGGACATGGTTTAGTGGTGGACTTGGCAGTGCTTGGCTAATGGTTGGATTTTATGATCTTAAGGGTCTCTTCTAACCTAAATGTTTTTATGATTCTAAGTGATGGGCGAGTGTTTCTTTTCCCCTCCCCACCGCTAGAACAACAACAATTACAACTTTTAGACCTTTACACTCAAGAAGAAAATCATTACAAAGCAGCAAGGTCTCAGTACAACCTTGCAAATTTTTACAGTACACAATTGGAAACCCAGAGCAACATCGCTTCGCCTGTATGCAGGATGAAGCACGGCCATCCAACACCGAACCGTGCCACAGTCCTGCAGGAGCAGGATCACCACTGTGCTGCAGCTTGGTGGTCACTAGCGCCAAACCCCATCTCACCCACACACGCAAACCCAGTGCAGAATATTGCAGCATGACGCCCCAGAACCACATGGCAAGAGCACATCTGACTCGTGCACCCACACGAGTATGAAGCTGACAGAAGAGGAAACATTTGGGTTGAACCTTTTCTATACCATTAGTGCGAGCACTAATTACGGTAGCCAGCAGCAGTCACTCTGATTGGAGGGCTGAACAAAAGTGGCACAGCTGTCAACCGCATTCAAAGAATCAAATGCTTAAGAGTTCATCATTCTGGGGCCAGAACACAATCCATCTAGCAAGACACATGGGTTTGCAGCTTTTCTAGGACAGAATGCTTCAGAGAGTAAGTACAGCTGACGCAGACGTTAAAAAACTAAGCGCTTTTGCCTGTTTCTCAGGGGGATTTAAACAGCAGGTGAGTGGGGCTGGTCTGTGGGACATGACCCTTTTTTATTTCAGCTATTTAGATGCAAATTGTTCCCCCTCCCTCCCCCTCTTAACACCATCTGTTAGCCCAGAGGTTTAGACTGTGCCTAGGGTGTAAGTTTTGGGGGAGGGGGATATAGTTAAAGCACTGAGAAAATTTCAGTTGATGCCTCTATTTCCTCTGGTGCACAGTTAATAGGAGAGAAAAAAAAATCACTTTGCAATACTATTAAATTATAATAGGATTTTTCCCTTATTCTACTGCACTTTTCCTGCCAGCCCCATGGATTTCCTACCCTAGAAAGCATTCCTTGTCCAGCTTTTGGCCAACAAGCAACATTACATAGTGACACTTATAGCAGGTTGCTACGGTGTTAGCATAGGGTATGAGCTGGTATTGCAGGAAGTATCAGAGATTCAGGGAATTAAAGCCTTAAATAATAAGGATGAAGTCCTTCACTACAAGGCACAGTATTTAATGTTCTTTTAGTGATAGGGAAGCTGTCTCATCTTTGTCTGATTTCCCCCAGTGAATAGCAATGTACTTTCAAGAAATGTCGAAAGATTTGATTCATTAAACACTTCATCCAGAGCTCTGGATTCTTCATAAAATAAAGATTATGGGTGATGGCACAGCGTACGCATTCAAGAAGCTTAAAGACGATACAGTATTGGGAGGGGTGGCTGACAGACCAGATGGATGTGCTGCTACTCAGAGGGATATGGACAGGCTGGAGAAATGGGCCAACACCAACCTCACGAAGTTCAACGAAGGAAAATGTAAAGCCACTCGGGAGGAATAACCCCAGGCACCAGCACAGACTGGGAGCTAACTGGCAGGAAAGCAGCTGCATAGAGAAAGATCTGGGAGTTCTGGTGGACATCAAGTTGACCGTGAGCCTCCGAAGCGCCTTTGCAGCAAAGAAGGTCCACAGCATCTGACACTGCCAGCAGGTGAAGGGAGGTGATCCTTTTCCTTCTGCTCAGGGCTGCTGAGACACATCTGCAGCGCTGCGTCAAGTGCTCTGCTCCCCAGTACGAGAGAGACATGGACAGACTGGAGAGAGTCCAGCAAAGGCCCACAAAGATGATGAAGGGACTGGAGCATCTGACATACGAGGAGAGGCTGAGACAGCTGGGACTGGTGAGCCTGCAGAAGGAAAATCTCAGGGGGATCTTACTGATGTGCATAAATACCTGATGGAGGTGTTAAGAAGATGAAACCAGGCTCCTCTTGGTGGTATCCAGCAACAGGACAAGAGGCAATGGGCACAAACTGAAATAAAGGAAATTCCATTTAAATGTAAGAAGGTGGGGGGAATAAAACAAAACAAACCACAAAACCAAAAAAATAGAACAAAAAACTTTATTCCTGGGGAGGGAACCAAACCACAGAACAGGTTGCCCAGAAAAATCATGGAGTTTCCATCCCTGGGGATGCTCAAAACCCCATGGACGTGTCCCTGAGCAAATTGTTCCACAATTACAAGCCACAAAATGTGGCAGGGAGGTTGCTCTCAAGGAGAGAGAAATGCAACATCATTCAAACTACTTATCTGAAGCAAGTGTTTTTAGTCAACAGTATCCAAGGCCCCAGTTTAGTGATGAAAATAAATTAAGAGGTGATAAGTGACAACGTTGAGCAGAAAATCAGTGAAAGAGTTGGGGTCAGTACTACAACACCCTCATTTTGAGTTTTAACACGTGGAGTACAGTCCTGGTACCTGGGAGATGAAAACTCTCGTCCCAGTTCTCACACAGACCTCATTTGTGATCTTGGAGGCACAAGAGGGGGAGGAAAAGTGAGAGTATTTCTTGTTTGCTCTGCCCTTCTCCAGTCACAGAATCATTGAGGTTGGAAGAGACCTCTAAGATCATCAAGTCCAACCATCAACCCAACACCACCATGGCCACTAAACCATGTCCTGAAGTGCCACATCCAGGCACTTCTTGAACACCTCCAGGGATGGTGACTCTACCACCTCCCTGGGCAGCCTGTTCCAGTGCCTGACCACTCCTCCAGTAAATACTCAGTCAATTACCTCTTCAAAGGAAAGACAATTCAGAGCACACAGCATGAAAAATATACCCCTTCTGCAGTGCATCTGCAGCTTCAGTGACTACAAGAGACATATTCTTAGTTGAAAAAGAAATGACAAAGAGAACTGTGGGTGCAATCTGGATGGAGTTTAGGGAGACTTTAATGATGATGTTCCACTGACATAAAGGAAAGGAGCACACTTCAGCTGGGAAGGCTTCCTGCCAAAGTCTGCACAGCAACATTTTTAAAGGGTTTCAGGCCTTTTTCTTGGTTTACTGTTGGGATATTGATTTGGGTTTTTTTGAGTGTTGCCAACACAAACACAACATTTTCCTCTTTCTTGCATGGACAGAATTGGCCAGAACAACGTACGACCTCAACTATTTGGTGACAGCCAGGAACTGCAGGTACCTACTTTCAAACTATTAACTTCCAAAATATACACAATTCCGTATCTTTTACTGAAAAGCAACATTCTGACAAAAGTTGCAGGCATTTCACAGAAACATTTTCCTAAAAAAAATATAAAAATCAATTATCTGAGTAATGTTTCAATAAATTTGTGCTGATATTTTGAAAGAATTTAAAGTTTTCCTTTCAAAATAAAAGTGGTTATAGTTCCTCCATTTAAGAGTAGAGTTTTCAGAACATTGGCATTTCCCCTACAAAATGAGAAGCATCTTTATGCACTGCTCTAAATCACCAGCTAATTTCTGTTTCCCGATCTCTGGCATCCCACCAGCATTACTGAGAATCTAAAGCACAGTTACTGGAAATGTTTTTATTTAACCAACTTCTTGTTCACAAATCGAAGCACATGCATACTTTTAAGGGCTGTAATCCTGCAGTTTGATCTGTAATACAAGATATAGGCACCAATTCTCAGTCTCCTTGACTTTAAAAAGACAGAAAGGTCATCTGTGATAGCTAAGAGGTACTTGGCCTTAATGCCAGCAAGCCACCCACTGAAAACAGTGGGAGTCTGGCCCAAATTAGCATTTCAGGATTTATCCCATAATGCCCTGTAACACCTCCCACTCAGTACTACCTGACAGCTTCTGAAAATTGGCAAAATGTGAAGGATGTGCCGACAACATCCAAGGGTGCATTTTGTAACAACTGAATTCAACCAATACATGTCTGTATATGCGCATAGGCACGTATTCTCACAGTTCCACATTAACGGGGTTTTTAGCATGCTGATTTTAAAAGTTCAGTGGCTGAAAACACATCTCCAAAAGCTACTCAACGCCAAACAAACCAGACTTTTTAAAAGCAAAAAACCCACAAAGCAGCTGCATCCAGGACATCACTGAAATTGCGCAACGGTCCCCACGTTTGGTTCCCTGCTGTTATTAGTGAGTAGATAAGTAGCACCCACAACAGACAGATGCTTTTCAGCATCACCTCTCAAATTATCATCTTCTCCCACAGATACCTCCAGAACAGCCCTAGAGTAATTACTGGGACAAGGTGGATGGGTTTACAGGTAGTAAGCATCGAGGTTGGAGAGCCAATTGCTGCCCACGTCTAACAGCATGGATGCTCAGGAAACCAGCCTGCTACTGGTTGATGGTCTTTCCCATCCCTGTTCCACACTCTTACCTGGTCAATATTTGCTTAGTTAACTGTAGGCCAGAGCTGAAAGCTTCCCTAGAGGGAAATGTGGCTATCAGCTCCGTTGAACCCAACCTGACCTTTATCCCATAGCGAGCCAAGTAACAGCCTGTTCACGTACTCCATGAGCCAAGAGCTTTGTACAGCATCGCTGCCCTGAACGGGGTCTGGATCCTGCCCAAACTGAAGTCACCGATTTCACTGACAACAGCATAGGGTCTGTAGCATCTAATTTTTAAATGGATCCTTTATTTGCATCCCTGGAAGCTGCAGGGGCTTGCACGTGACAGGATCAACACCTATGGTGTAAGTCAGGTCATTTCCTTGTAAATAATAAATGCAGTGACAGGGACACAGTATGTAAGGACTCAGTGCAGCCTCTTTAGCTATCACAGCTGCTCCCTGACAACAGGAAAAAAAACCAAAAATAAGAAAAAAGGTTTAAGAGATAGCTAAGGGACAGTGTGTCTTTCAGGGACTGAAACATGACTCACTTTGGAGCAAGAGTCAAACCAAGCACAGGCGCTGCTGCACAGACAAGAAAGGTTCAAATGTAAAAGCAGCACTTTGTTATCAAATCACAAGAGTTCCACAGATTACTGGATATGGTTGCATTTTACCCTGAAACCAGCCATTTTTAAGATGATCCAAATGCAGAAGAAGGAAAAAAGCCTGTGTCAAAGAAAGAAAAAGAAAAAGGTAAAAAAACCCCAAAACCATAGTTGTCATGTTTATGACTTATATTCTCCAGGTAGGAAATCTTTGGAGCAAGCAAAGCCTGTCTGCCCCCCACTTCACAAGCCCTTGATATCATAATCACAGTTTTAAAATATTGCCTTCTTGAATGATGCAAATTAAAAGGCGTAAGTAATTCTCTGACAGACTACTGAAAACCACACACCAACACGGAATAGCAATTTATTGCGTGCAAGTCCATTAAACTATTACTTACAGCGTAATAAACAGCAGCCACACGGATACCACTGTCACGGCTGAGCAGAAAACCTAGGAAATTCCTCGTCCCTGGTCCCTGGAGCTTGAATGGGAGAAGCTGAACTGCTCCTGCCTGGAGCAGGGTTTTGCCCTCCAGAAAGACTGCGGTATCTCAGCTCCCACAGCAATTGCCCTGTAAATATCATGTGTGCTTTATAGTCAATGAAACAAAATTGAGCCTTAACTTCAAAAGTAATTTTTAAGGCAAAAGCAGCAGAAAGCTTTTCCAGCGATGACTGTGAAAGGACAAAGAGAGGAGATTGTGCATTTATGTTGGTCAGTAATGTAGATCATTGCAACAACTGTGACTGAGGATGGTCATAGGAGACCAGGGTTGATAGGCCACACTGAAAGCAGTTTTATTTTCAGAGGGAATGCAGTTGTCAACCACTCAGCAAGACCCCAAAGGAGAAGGCAGGCTGTAGTGCCAGAAGACACTCAGCTGGCTCCACAGCCTTGACAAAAGCTCAGTTCTCTAAAGCTTTTTATTTCCCTTTCCTCTTCCAGAGTTAAAACTGGGATGGTATCAGTTCCTCTTTCCCAAGCAGAAAGCCCTCTGAGATCAAACCATAATTCAAAGCTTTCTAACAACTACACAGACCACATCGTCAGAGCTCGCTGCTTAACATGTACATGGGAGCATTCGGGGCATCCACAGAGGAGTCTTGGGATCAGAGCAGAGCTACAGTTGGATGATCTCCAAGGGCATTTTAGGAGAACAGAATCAAATTGCCACACAAACAAAATTGCCAAGTTTCAGTCTAATGTTACAGCAATTTGCTTGACACATTTTATTTCAGAGGACAGTGTACTGGAAGAATATTTTGTTGTTATTAATGTGTCCAAGTCCCTTAACACAGCATTCATATCTTTGCTAAGGGACAGGATTCCTTCTCCTTCAAGTCCTACTTCTGGTTACAGAAAGTTACAAATTCATCATGAAACCTAAAAAAACCCATGGTTTAAGACAGTTGGTCAGAAAGATGCAAAGCAGTACTCTTCCATGACATATTTCCTCCCAAGATCCACAAATTCGGAGCAGAGGATGTTTGGTCTTCTGCTTTCTCTTCCAGAAGTCCATCCAGAAAACCGGCCTGCAAGACATTTGCTGAGTATCTGCTCACTGCATTTCCTGATGCTTTCAATTCTTGTGGCCTACGCAGAGACAAATCATCTGGGAAGCAAGATTTCCTTGCCTCCAACCCCACAGTATTTAAGGGAGGTAAAATTGTGACCCCTTTTGAAAAGGCTGCCCAGAAAATGTGTGCAAGATGAAAACGTTTCTGTGCTCCCATCACCAAATCAGTCTCTGCCCAGCTCTTGCCCAGTGCAACTCTCCATTTCCAAGCCTTGCAGGCATCTCACAGCATCATGGAGAATACCCCCAGACCACCCGAGTGCATTGATAAACATTTGGACCATCTGCTAAACCCACAGGGCATCCATGTCAGAAGATTCGTAAAGAGTGGGGAGTCAGTGTAAAGCAGCAAGTATGGCTTCCTCTTCACTGTTTCTTTTAAAAGATATTTTGGTCAGAGTTGGAATGTCACTTGAAGGGGACTTTTTGCTCCCAGTGCCACATGAGATAGCAGGTTTCAGAGTAAAGCTGAGCTATTGAAAAACCAAATCGTTTTTCCATCTTGTTTCCATTATAGAGCAGAGAACTCAATCAGGCTCTTCAAGCTGGAGGAAAGCACCTTCTCCACCAGACAAGGTGTCCTGAAGGCTGAGTTAGAACCTGCATGAGCAGGGAATCAACCCCTGCTCTTGATTTGTTCAAGGTGTTCCTTTAAATCAAAGCAGCCACCTCTAGGAACAAAGATTGAAAGAATATTTTTGCTTACAGCATAAGAGTCTGTTTAAGTTGAATTAATACGGGGTTTGTTAAACATCTATACAAACCGTGCCTCTGTAAGATTTCAGAGCAAACAAATCAGCAAAGTTTTAATCTAGAAAGCAAGAAAATAAGAGAGATTTATTTAGAGAGATTACAGACCACTAAACCAATTACAAGAGCCATTCCCTAACACTGTTCAGAAGAACTGAGCTCAACCTTCAGAAGCCTGTCATCAGGATTATTATTATTTTTTTAAACATGAACAGGCATTATCCCCAACATGAAGCTTCAAGCTCAGAAGCATTTTTGTCTGAAGATGATTAGCCATAACAAAAATCAAGATAAAGAGTGCAAAAAGTGGTTTCAGATCTATTTAGCAGGTGTATGGTTCTAAGTACCAGTTTGATCACAGGGTTGAGCATGCACAGACACAGGAGGCACCAACCATAAGTCAGAGGAGGGACAAATCCCAGCCTACAGCCACATAGAGGCACCAAAAATACTTTTTTTCCCCAACTCTGAAGTTCTCTCCTTTCCTAAATCCCTGGAAGAAGCACATTATTTCTGCTCTAGTCCTCTATGTATGCGATTGCCTGCAAGTAGAAATTCCCCCTTTTCCCTTACTTTTTGGTAAGATATTAATGCAGGAAGATAAATTTAAAGAGAGCTTGAGTTTAAAAGAACTACATCTTCCTGCTCCACAAGTGAGACAAAATGTACCAAAGTCTGTGCAGTGACAGAAGGAAATATTTTAACAAGTTCCTCAGAGCCCTGCAGAGTCTATGAAAATCAGTTAGTGGTCAAGTCACAAACACCACTGACCCCATCAGCCTCATGGGCTGGGAGAGGTTTCTGAAGAGCTGGCCACACTTCTGCAGGTGACCTAGCCCTGATGTCCCATTTTGACCTAAATAGAACTAATTCTCTATTTAGTGATTTTACTTTTCAGTTAAGTCTCTTTCAAGTGACTGTACTTTCTGAAACTAACAGCATGTTTTTCCAGACAGTGTTCATTTCTACAACTGATAGCGGTTGATGTTTATAGTTACTATTAGGTATGGTATGTAAATACGGCTCTTGCTTATACTTGTGCCTATGGAGACCAAGGCCACTGCCACATCATGGGTGTGTGTTGTATTGGGGTGTTGTTAGTGAGGTGTCGCACCCGCAGGGAGGAGAGGACAGGACAGATGACCCAAAACTGACCAACAAGGTATTCCATCCCACATCTGTCAAACTCAGTATAAAGCTGAGGGATCACAAGAGTTAAGCTTCCTCTTCTGCTGTGGCCAATGTCCAAGCAGAACCCTGCTAGCTCGTCTGCCTTCAATCCTGATCCATGTGTTCCTCCATGTGTTCCTGAATCCAGTTCCTGCATCCTGCTCCCAACTTGCTGCTGAGTCCAGTCTGGGACTTTTCCAGTGCCCTGCTCTGCAGAGCCTCTGGTGACAAAATTGTCACTGGGAGGGTTGGGGAAGGATTTGATATCGGTTTGTATGCAATTGTATGCATTTCATTATTTTACTATTTACAGTATTACCCTGTATTATTGTTGTTATTGTTTCATTAAACCTGTTAGTTTTCTTTTCCAACCCATAAGTCTCTCTCCCTTGTTTTCTTTCTCTTCCCTTTCTGGGGAAGGGAAAGGGGTTCACAGAGAGCGTTTGTCCAGCATTTAGCGGCCAGCTCAGCCCTAAACCACAACACTTTAACAAGAACATTGCTGTGCCTAAGCAAAGACAACAGGTTAATGGTAGCATCACTTGACCAGAATCTGCCCCAGAGGATAACAGTTACTGCTTACGGACCCCAAGAGAACTCCACTAGAGATACCAGAGGAAATATTTTTGCACACACGACGGTGGAAATGGCACAAAGCTCTCAAACACTGCTTTGCTTGCTCTTGTACTACATTACAGAAAATTCACAGCTGTACAGTTTTCAACATAAATGTTAGTCACCGTGTACATCCTCTGGCCCCAAGGTCGCTTGGCATGACTGCCCATGCTCCAAATACACCTCCGATGGCAGTGCAGACCGAGCCACCAAGACAAGAACAGAGCCAAGGGACAGTGTTTTCAATGCGATGGCGATATTTGAACAGAAGATAGAACGCAGCCCCCTTTGCCTTCAAAAGTGAGACAATTCATGCAATGGAAGCTACACAAAGCCTTGAGTTACTTGCTGGATCACGATCCAGCTGATTCTAGGAATCTGTATGCAGGCTGCTTACCCAGAAATTAACCTACTGCCTTGGAAAGTGTTGCTTAATTTAGAAGAGTGATTACTTACAGCACCTGCTGCTAGCCTCGCTGCCTTCAATACGCCAGCTTCTCCAAAATTAATGCTATGTCTTCTAAAATTATTTACATAACTAATTGAGGAAAGAACTAAAAAAAGAGTGCTAAATGTGTAACATAACAATCAGCAATTTGAACTATAATTTCCAAAGCAAATAGCATGAATCAAGGCAGTCTGAGCTGAGGTCGCAGTCAATCCCTGTAGCAGACTTGCATCCTCAGCCAGGCATAGCAGAAAACACACTGCATAGGCTACACACACCAAATCGTGTATGTGCATGGCACCACCACCTCAGGAGGAGCTCCACACAGCAGGAGAAGCTTTGCAGAAGAGGCCTCCTGGCTTTAAATCATAGAATCACAGAAAGGTTTGGGTTGGAAGGGACCTCAAAGCTCATCCAGTCCAACCCCTGCCATGGGCAGGGACACCTCCCACCAGCCCAGGCTGCTCAAAGCCCCATCCAACCTGGCCTTGAACACTGCCAGGGAGGGGGCATCCACAGCTTCTCTGGGTAACCTGTGCCAGTGTCTCACCACCCTCACAGATACTGGGAGGCTGCTATAAGGTTTCCCTGGAGCCTTCATAGGAGAGTTGCTCCAGCCCTCTGATCAGTTTTGCAGCCCTCCTCTGGACTCGCTTCAACAGCTTCACGTCTTTCCTGTGCTGAGGATCCCAGAGCTGGATACAGGACTGCAGGTGGGGTCTCACAAGAGCAGAGTAGTGGGGCAGAACCCCCTCCCTTGACCTGCAGGCCACTCTGCTTTTGATGTGGCCCAGGATACCGTTGGCTTTCTGGGTGCTGTTCTCAATCCTTTCTCCATTCTAACCAATCCACATTACCTGTAGGCTTTAAATCTAAAGCCAAACCTACAGTAGCCTTGTCATGCAAGTGTAGTGCCTCTTGCAGTAATAGAGTGCTAAGGTCAGCAGGCAAAGGTGGAAGGAAGAGAAGGGATGAAAGCAGGACTGAGGAGCAGGCTCAGTTCTCAAGACCTTAGTCCTCCTCCAGAAGCTTCTGTTCCCACCTGCATATGGGGACCCAAAATAAGTCCATGGGCCCTGATGGAAAGCACCCACAAGTGCTGAGGGAGCTGGCAGATGCCATTGCGATGCCAGTCTCAATAACTGTTGATCAATCATGGCAACTGGGAGAAATACCTGTAGACTGAAAGAAGACAAATGCCACTTCTAATCTTCAAGAAGGAGGACCCAGGGAACTACAGACTGGTCAGCCTCACCTTGATTGCTAGGAAGGTGATGGAGCAGCTAATTCTGGAAACATTTCCAGGTACTTTAAGGACAAGAAAATCACCAGTAGCAGTCAGCACAGCTTCACCAAAGGGAAGTTAATGGTATCCTGAGCCGCATTAGATGACGTATCACCCACAGGTGGTGATCCTTCCCCTCTACTCAATACTGGTGAGGCCACATCTGGGGTGCTGGGTCCACTGCTGAGCTGCTCTGAGATGCATGGACAGACTGGAGAGAGTCCAGAAAAGGGCCACAAAGATGCTGAAGGGACTGGAGTGTATCTCCTGCAATGAAAGGCTGACAGCTGGGACTGTTCAGCCTAGAGAAGGTTCAGGGAGGATCTCATCAATGTATGTGAATACCTACAGGGAGTGTGCAAAGCGGATGGAGCCAGGCTCTTGTCAATGGTGCCCAGAAACACAGGAGGGTCCTTCTGAACATCAGGAAACACTTTCTCAGTGGCACAGATTACCCAGAGAGGTTGTGGAGTCTTCATCTTTGAAGATTCTCAAACACCGTCTGGACACTGTGCTGGGCAATTGGGCCTGAGTGGCCCTGCTTGAGCACAGGGGCTTGGACCAGATGACCCCTGGAGGTCCCTTCCAACCTCAACCAGTTTGATTCTGTGAAACATGTACCTTAACACGTACAGAGCACTTCCAGTGGTTTCAAAAAGCAGTGCAAATCTTATGCTCATGTGTACAGAACTTGGAAGCAATTCCAATTTGAGGGCTTATTTCTGTTCCTAATCAAGACACAAGTTATTTGCAAAAATTCAGCTGGGATCTTAAAACCTCCTTCATGCATTCAGAAGGACTTTTCAGCAGCTTGAAAACATCTAACAGACTATGCCCACTTCCTCCTCTGACCCATATATATCAAGCTATAAAAGCTGCAAGCGGCCTAT
Organism: Mesitornis unicolor; assembly: GCF_000695765.1. Classification (NCBI taxonomy): domain Eukaryota; kingdom Metazoa; phylum Chordata; class Aves; order Mesitornithiformes; family Mesitornithidae; genus Mesitornis; species Mesitornis unicolor. The sequence continues at coordinate 18,623 of NW_010201089.1, read as the reverse complement.
ACAAAAAGGTTTGCCTTTTAGGAGGTGGAACAAAGAACATAACATTCCTGTCTGACTGCAGCAAAAACAGTTTGAACAAGGTTTCAAAAGGTCACAGTCATTACAGCCTCCCAGAACTAGAAGCACCCAGTTGCAATTCAAGCTCATCTCTTTCAAGCCCAAAAGCTTGGCTAACTTTGCAGGTCTTTTGGGGACACTAAGAGTGTCTCAGCTCCAGACATCTCTGTCTCTGAAGCCAAGGAAAACAAAGTAAAACTCAAAGTACTGAGGCTTTGGAGATCTGTGCAGGCAAATCTCACTTCACAGCTGTGCAGAAGTCCACAAAGTACCATACTTCACATTACTCCTTAGGATGTTCGTTTCTTTGCTTATGGCTTACAAATTCAAGCATCTTCTAATCTGTGTAGCTTTCAAAAACAACAAACTATCATCTGCTGTTTCACTGCACAATGAATTAACAAATGCTTGGAATAAAGAAATACCCTGAAACAGTTTTGGAAAAGAAAATTAGCAAGATTTTCTGCCCCTAACCCCCAGCCAACTCTTTCTGCCTACACTAGAGGCTCAAAATTTCAGGATCTTTTTTTAAATTTTAGGCAACACACAGAAAACCAACCCTCCATAAGACACAACTCAGTAACAAAATGTTACTGATGTGGGTGAAGGAACAACTTCTGTGAGGTAACAAAGAATACCTGAAAGTTTGCAATAGCTCTACTACCCATGTGTGAAATGAGGACACAGTTGAAGAGAGTTGGGAAAGGTCACACAAGTTTACAGCAGATGAGAAACACCATGCGGGCTTCAAGACTCCTGTCCTGCTCTGGATCTGGGTTTCCTCTTTCCTCCCTCCAACCCCCTGCTAATTTTGCAAGTGACTGCAGAGCAAGGCACAGATTGGGGATGTGCCAACCACACTCGCAACAAAAACAGTGCAGAGCAGAGCTGGTGATGCTCTGCCATCCTTACTCATCTCCTGTGCAAATTCCTTGATCTGGGACGTCAGCACTGCTCACTGTTTGTCCTTTCCTCTTGGATGAACCTCACGGCTTTGTTCCTGGTTCAAATTACCAAGTGATTACTGCACTTCACTCTACTCTCTATAGGGCACAAGTGGCTTGAGGCAGAGGTTTGAGTCATCGCTCCTGGCAAAACTTGTGGCGTTCTTCTTCTGAGCACTGGTATCAGGAGTGGTATTTTCATTTCAGTCCTCTGTCTCAGAAAATCACTTCACCATCAGGAATTTCTCTACAGTTTCTGCACTCTGAGGTGCTTAAAGCCCTCGCACATCCTCACAGATTCATACGCCTCACACTGATTTTGTTCCCCACTTCCCTGATTTGTTGCCCTCTGCTTGAAGCACACACTCCAACCTACCAATGCTCCTCACTGCAAAGCACATCCAAGTCACAACCTGACCATCAGATTCCTTTCTGTCTAAAGTGTGTACATTTACACTGCTCTGAACAGCTGAAAAACATCTTTCTGGTCCAACTGGCTTATCCTTGCACCACCTCCTTGCTGATCTGTTCCTCCAAAATGTTTCCTCCTTTCATAGGAGACCAATAGCAGAGGCCCATCAACTGTGTACAACTGTAAAGCCTCAGAATCTGTGGTGGATTGACCCTGGCTGTACACCAGGTGCCCACCAAAGCTGCTCTATTACTCCCCCTTCTCAGATGGACAGGGGAGAGAAAATATAATTAAAGACTCATTGGTCGAGATAAGGACAGGGAAAGGTCACTCACCAGTCACAGTCACGGGCAAAACAGACTCAACTTGGGGAATCAGTTTGATTTATTACCAATCAAATCAGAGTAGGATAATAAAAAATGAAAGTACATCTTAAAAACAACTTCTTGCCATCCCTCACTTCTTCCCAGGCTCAATTCACTCCCAATTTCTCTACCTCCTCCCCTACAGTGGTGCAGGGGGTCAGGGAATGGAGGTTGAGATGAGTTCGTCACACGTTGTCTCTGCCACTCCTTCCTCCTCAGGGGGAGGACTCCTCTCACTCTTCCCCTTCTCCAGTGTGGAGTCCCTCCAATGGGATGCAGTCCTCCATGAACTTCTCCAATGTGAGTCCTTCCCACAGGCTGCAGTTCTTCACAAGCTGCTCCAATGTGGGTCCCCAATGGGGTCACAAGTTCTGCCAGAAAACCTGCTCCAGTGTGGGCTCCTCTCTCCACGGGTCCACAGGTCCTGCCAGGATCCTCCTCCGTCATAAGCTTCCCGTACAGTCACAGCCTCCTTCAGGTGCATCCACTTGTCCCTGTGTGGGGTCCTCCATGGGCTATGAGTGGATCTCTGCTCCACCGTTAACATCCATGGGCTGCAGGAGGACAGCCTGCCTCACCATGGTCTTCATCACAGGCTACAGGGGAATCTCTGCTCTGGTGCCTGTAGCATCTCCTCTCCCTCTTTCTTCACTGACCTTGGTGTCTGCAGAGTTGTTTCTCTCACATATTCTCATTCCAGCTGCAGTTGCACAGTTGTTTTTTTCTCTCCTCTTTCTTAAATATGTTATCACAAATGTGCTACCACCACTGCTGATGGCCTCGGCCTTGGCCAGCAGTGGGTCTGTCTTGGAGCTGGCTGGCACTGGCTCTATTGGACATGGGGAAACTTCTAGCAGCTTCTCACAGAAACCACCCCTATAATTCCCCCTGCTACTAAAACCTTCCCACACAAACCTAATACAGCATTACCAGTTACTTCCCAACATTTTTGGGTCCTAAACACTTCCCAGATCAATGGCATGAGCTGCCACTTCAGTAAAAAGAGTGTTCAGCATCAAAAACCTCCTTTGATTCACGTACTTATTTCAACAAGAGAACCCAAATTTCTAGTCACTGTAGAAGATAGCTCTTGAGGCAGAGAACAGATGGATAACAAAAGCAACATGGACCTCACTCAGTGGCATCAGTGTTTGAGCCTGGCTTAACACAGTAAAAAGGAAAGGTATCTGCCCCTTACATCACTAGATGCAACAAACAGAAATGCCAAACCTTTGGGTTTGGCTTCAGAAAAAATAATTGCCCGCCCTCACCAGGTTCCGCAGGACACCATGAGGTAGCAACTGAGCAGTCTGTCAGTGGTTTAGCTTCAATACCATGCTGAGATTTTGATAACAGAGCAGTAAAACTACCGCCAGTACTTTCAGTGAGACTCTCTGAAAGAGATGCTCACTTCAGCCGCTGTAAACAAGCAGCAGACGCTAACGACACATCAGGTTTGACTCATACCATTCATTAGCATCTTTACAGTGTTTGTGGTTTGTTTTTCATGTTTCTTTTTATGCACAGTGAAAGATATCCTCTTTTATTTACATGCCCAGCTTCCAGTACCGCAATAGTTGACTTTTAACACCTTTATCACTCCTTTCTTCTTAAATGAAAAAATCTAACCAAATAAAAGACCATGCACATACCCTGGAATTTCCATCCTTAATGGTACAGAAACATTTATTCATCTGCTTTCTGTCCCTTTCAGGCCTTACAACTGAAATAAAATTTTACTTGACAGCATTTGAAAACCAAGAGCAAGAAATACACAACCATCTCTAAAAGGTTCATTTGTGACTTCAAGTGCAATTTGTTTTCACTCTCAAAGACCCCGAGAACCACCATGACCCAACCCCACTAACAGCACTATTAAATCCGAAGCAACTCCACTGGCTGATGGTTCAAAAACTCTACTCTGATTGCAACAGGCACTCCTGTTCCAAGGAGATGGGTGAACCGAGTGTTGCAGTATAATTTCTGCCATTATGCCCAGTGCCAGGGTATTGTCTGACCCAGTGTCAAGCCACAGCTGAAAGGGCCTGGATAGGATTCACATCCCTTTTGGCTATTCCCACCGCAGAGATGACAACCTCAGGCAGAGCTGCAACCGCCACCCCTGTATCTGCCCAGAACTACAAAACAGTGGCTCAAAGTAAAGCTCTGAGGAGGCAGTTCCCTTGCATCGGTACAATCCCCCTGGCTGTCAGCCAGCCCGGGGCAAGTCTCACCGGTAGAAAGTTAAGAGAGATCAGAATCAGGCCTCCCATTGGCGAGGCAACCGATTTCACCGGCCTCTTCGTCAGTCCCTCAGGGCTGTTTTCACTCTCTCATGAGAATCCGGGATATAGTTATGTAAAACAGATTCCTTACCCTTAATTAAAATAAAGTTCACATGCACACCCTGCTGAAGGCACCATTAAAAAAAAAAACTCACTTCTGTGAGGGATAAGACACTTGTAATTAAAAAAATATCTCAGCGTGCAGATAAGGGGGTGTCGAACACTTGCCAGCCACCTGAGTAATCACTTCCTAGGAAAAGCTGCAGAGGAGAGCCCTGGGAAAAGGAAGGGTCACGCACTTTTGCAAAGGCAATGCAGGTGGGATTTGCCCTGCATGGGTGAGACCTGCAAAGCCTGTCCCCAGATCCCAGCTATTCCGAGGTCACAAGCACCAATTCTTCTCACCATACCAGTATGCTCTTTCATCTGTTTTAAAATCAAAGCCTGTCTTGTTTTATCAAAAGTTCCCTGGTTATAATAGCATGAGAGCTGAAGGAAGGATATTTCATATTCAGCTTTACCTGCTGACATTATCATTTATCATCACACATGTTCCTCTCCTCCTTCCGAAAACGAAGAGTCTCAGCCATTTTAGCTTCTTGGAGGGCAGCCCATCTCTTTGACCCTTTCAGCTGCCTTTCTGCAACTGTGTTCCTCTGGAGACACAGACACCACTATTGCACTTGACACACAAGATACAAGTGCATCAGGCATTTATACCAAAGCAAAATGATACCCTTCATCCCTTTCCTGATGAGGATCGTGGCTTTTTTGATTGCTGCTGCAGTGATATCTCCCTCTCCATCCTGAAAAGTTAAGTCTTGTCTTTACTATTATTCATGCAGCTTTCAAACTATAAAATAACCTTTCCTCCAAACTTGTAGGAGCTTAAAATCTTGACAGAAGTTTTCTGAAAATCCAAATATATTGCATTCACTCTAACTCCTACCAACACCCCTCATAACTTCATGGGGTAGAGCAGAAGGATTTTTACCTTCAAAAGCCACACTGACTCTTCCCTAACAGTTAACACTGACCTATGTATACAGAGATCCTTACTATGGACCTTTCCATTCCTAGTACTCTCTGGTGTGCTGTTCCCAGGATCCCCCCTAGAGCCCTTTTCACGGATGGGAATTACACTGGCAGCTCCCCAGTCCTCTGGCACAGCGGCTCAGCTTGGCCAGCAGCTCTGCAGTTTCACATTTAAGTTCCTCAGGACTCTGCTGAACGCCACAAGGTCTGGTAACTTATTAACATCTACTTGGTCTAATTTTTCCTTTTGTATTTATCTCAGATTAGCTTCTCTGATTTACTGACTACATAAAGTTTGTGTGGTGTGGGAATGTCCCCAGTACTTTCAACAGCTAGGACAATATTCTCTGCTATGGCTTTATCAGCTCCAAATAACCTTTTTACACCTTTATCATCAAGATACTCCAATCCTAATGGATTATATTGTAATGTATATAACATTTATGTCCTAACAGATGTAAAAATAAAGTCCTAACATCTCAGAAGAGCAGTCCCAAGACTGTTTCACCCACTTCTTGTCCCTGCTCTCCCCCTCACACCAACTTGTGCCCTGGCATGGCTGTCACCCTGCCTTTCCTTCCTGGTGGAGGTTTCAGATATGACAACAAGATCAGTGAGACTAAACTCACTAAAGAGATCCAATCACTGATCATGCAAGTTTGGGAGAGGAGCTATCAGGGCCTAGAGTGGAGTTTCTGCCTGGGTTCCTCCTGACTGGGAAGCCTGGCACAAATGGAAGGTAACTTCTGTGCAGTGAGATGGCACTGATAGATGCCAGACAACAGGAGGTGCAAGCAATCACAGATTTAAATGCCTTACTCTGACTGAAGTACTAAAGCAGGCACTTTCCTTGCTGCTCCACTAAGTGTTGCTGCTCCTCAGCAGCACATCCCTGTAACGCTCACAAGTTGAAGGAAAATGCTCCTTTCAGATGAGGCTGTGTGTGAAGCTACCTGCCTGCACAGGCGCTTGGAGAGCAGAGCCCAAAACAGTTTCCTTCTTCCACACCCTCCATTTCTTGGCATTTATATCCTTCAGAAGACCATAAACAGTCCTGCCCTCCTCCTCATTTCGTAAAACTACACAAGGATATAGCTCTTTTATCTTCCTTTTGCGTCAATCCCTCCAGCTCCAAAGTCATTCCTGTTGCTTTTCTTCAATTTCCTCTTGTTTATCTGCTAGAAAGTAACGAGGATAAAAGGCGGCAGTGACTTCAGAAAAAAATCCCCCCGCCTCTCACACTGATTAACAACATCAGACCCAATTTTCAGAAAGATATTTAAGAGTTTTTAAAAATACTTTACCAGCTTAGGTGCCAAATCCCAACAGTTTCCGAGGGAATCAACGCCCACGCGCTCTCTGGATTCCCACTAGATGCCTGCCCACATCTTTCAGTGTGTAACCACATGAAACACTCTACTTTTGTTCTCAAGGTTAGGCTCTCTAAGTACTGCTAAGACAGTCCCTGAGTGTTAATGCTGAAACCTATGGGCTACTGAGAGAGTTATGTCCCCAGGTTACAAAAGAAAAAAAAAGAAAATAAAAAAACCCCCACACTTTTTTTTGTTCCTTCATGCCCAGCAGATCTTACCAAATACCTGCTGCACAGCTCCTGACAACAGAAGTATTTCTCATCTTGTTTTCATCTTGGCCATGAATACTGAGGCACAAATGTTGCCAAAGTCTTTCTGTACCTATTTCAGGGTATTCAGAGATAAAGCCACGTGAAGCTATATCAGAAATGTGTTTTCCTATTCCTCCCTGTGCCTGCTGCTTCTGTGTTTGCCCTTCACACCTGCATGACAGAATAAAGTACATTACTTCTCCAGCAAAGCTGTGTTTCAGGCTCACTATGAGCCTTTACAGTCAGTGTTTAGCTGAAGGTGACAAGGAATCTCGGCAACTTCATGAATAAGCCACCAAACATTTGTACAAGAGATGACTTCTGCACTATAGCCCTTTGACTATGAACTGAAAGGTGGATGGGGCACAGCAAAATAGCAGCATTATTTAATAATAATAATGTCAGTTATGTGACTGGCAGCAGTATTAGCAACTTAATTCTGTCTTGGATTAAAAGTACAGTTAGAGCTGGATACCAGCTTATAACCTGCTGGGGAAAACATCCTTTCAATTCTCAATCCGTTTTTTGAGATTAGAGGAAGACATGTAACACTTACAAAGATGCAATACATTACACAGGTAGGTGACAGGAAAATCCCAAAAGTGCTCTCAGATCAAAGGAGGAACCAAAACTGCACAACAGGAGCCAGGAGAAATACACCATCCAGTTGTGATTTTCTATCAGGCTCTTTCTCCCAGATACATTTATTAAAGGCAAAGAGGAGTCAAAATCCATTTTGTACCAAGGACTTCCAGATATGGAGCATAAGCAGGAACTGACCAGGCAGGTCCTAGCAGTTCAGAGAGCTCAGGGACAGAGGAAGGCAAGGAAAAAATAACCAAAATAAAAAGCTGCACACACAGCTTTGGTACACATGAGTACCACAGTGACAGACAGATCTTTCAAGAGTAAAAAAGCACTTACTTGTAAGCTAATCCTGAGAAGCCACCAGATCTTGCCATATGTCTTAGTCCCTACATCCAGGTTTCAGACCTACAGAGAGCACTGGGATCTTTAATACCACACCACAGCTACATTCACTCCTCTTGCTCTGTTTTCTGCCAGGTCAGCTCACAGCCAAGCTCTGAAAGGGAAAAGCACCCTTGCCTCGGGATGGCTGCGTGCCACGATGAGCTCAGCTATGTCGAGCTTCACCCCTTGATTACAGCCTCACAGAAAAAATCCAGCACAGAGCACACTCCCAGCAGGTGGAGAGAGAACCCTCCTGTCCTTTCATCTTGCATTTGGTCTCCAAGAAAATGCGAGTTCAGAATTATACTTCTAATATTAATTTTGAGTTCACCACATCAAAGGGAAAACATCTGCAAATAGCTGCAACCTTGCTTTACAGTTTGGGGGGGGGGTGGTTTTTGGGGAAAAAAAAAAAAATCAAACACAAGCTTCTCATCTGTTAGTCAAGAAGAATGCAAAGTCAACCACAGACTCTTTTCTTCCAAATTTGTAGTTAGTTCATTAGGAATTTGGGATCAGAGCCCTCACAGAGGTCAAACAGTCTTTATGCTGTAACTAGCACAGATTATGCTTTATACAGAAGTCTTCCACTGCTCACCCCATTAATCCCAGTGTAATGTAAAATGCTAACAAGAACCCTGCCATAGAAGGGAAGTGTGTGAATTCACAAGAAAGGAAGAAGACAGACCACAGCCATCACACGTACTCATCCTACTGGATTTCAGATGGTTTACCTACAGCTACAGGATGTGCAGAAGGAACAGGATCCCAGGTCTTCAAAACCAAGCCCAATTGTGCCCCACGTCGGATGAGATCACCTTGCTGAAGCCACTGCTCCTCGATACTGAGCCAAAATAACAGGGTGGGATTCAAAGAGCAGCTGAACGTCATCAGATATGCCCGACATCTACTGTAATACTAAACTTAAAGCTTGATAACAGAAATAGGTATGATGTTAAGAGCAGAAAGCCACTTGCTGCTCAGGTAAGATTCTTTTAATCTCCATTTACCTCCTGAACTGCACACTGATGCATTTAATGATCACAGAATCACAGAATGTTAGGGATTGGAAGGGACCTCAAAAGATCATCCAGTCCAATCCCCCTGCCGGAGCAGGAACACCTAGATGAGGTTACACAGGAAGGCGTCCAGGCGGGTTTTGAATGTCTCCAGAGAAGGAGACTCCACAGCCTCTCTGGGCAGCCTGTTCCAGTGCTCTGTTACCCTCACTGAGAAGAAGTTTCTTCTCAAATTTAAGTGGAATGATGTCGCACATCAGCATGATCCAGCGAAATGAAAAAAAAAAGCCCACAAAAGCACTGCTGGGGGCATTTGGACAAGGTCCCAGGATGAATAAGTATTGGATCAGAAGGTAGAAAGGGCTCTTGCAGGATGTACCTCATATCAGAAAGGATTGGCTCTTTAAAAAAGCATCTAAAGGGCATCTAAAATAAAATCGATTATGTGAATCAAAAAATCTTTTCAAACAAAGAAAACAACCCCATGATCCTGATGCTCCCCTAATCGGCTGCAGGAGATGAAGGAAATCAAGCTGAGATCATTTCAACATTGGTATTTTTTTAAAGTAGCCAATGACTTTAAAAGAACATACTGCACACAAGAAAAGACATTTTCGGTTGGGACCAAGTAAGTGACTGAATTCTTACAAACATGGCCAGCTCATCAGTTCTGAATGTTTTTCTTTCGCAGCTTAAGGGCTGGTTTCAGAGACATGCAGCACAAAATGAAAAAGCTGGGACTCAGAAGTCTGCAAGGAAGAGCTACTGATATTTCTGATCATTTCACCTAGCCTTGCCACCTTCTCCTGCCCTGCCCCCTAAGTCCCCTCTTCACCATGAGTAAACTGGAGACGGGTCTGGGAGGGGGGACTGTTAATATGAGCTGGCAGGACAGTGTTTCAGCAAGCATCACTTTCATGTGAAAGCCAGAAGTCGCACTATGACAGTGCAGTGAGTCACTTGATGACAAGTCATTGAGGCATTTAGATACCGGGCTTGAATTCTAACAACTGACACTGTTTTGCCTTCTCTAACTGCAGGATGTGCCTTTATTGAACCTAGAATTCAAACACCGCCTCTGACCGTCTGCCTCCATTTAAAGACAGCCCACACAGAATGTGCTCTACTTTCTGGAGAGCCCTGAAGGAATCCAAATTTTGTTGCTTGAAGAAAGTCCTGCTTTTGCCATTCCCAGCCCTACCCTCACCTCCTCAGCCTTTCTAAATGACATCAACACATTTAAGTATTTCCAGATATCCCATCAGCAAAACTGTCTGCTTGACAGAGGAAGACAATGAGTCTTAAGGTTTCCTCCCCTATCCAGTCTCCATCCTCCTCCCAAGCCCTGAAGAGGCTGCTTCTTGCTGGGGTGGAGGATCAAATATTTTACCTCCCTGCTGCTCATCTGTGTTTGCCCGGTATCTTCAGGATCACAGATGTATAACACTGTTTCTTGTCAGTCTTAGGGGTAGCCAGGGAAAGTAGAGATAGGCAGGAGATGAACAATGCTTCTGTAGAAAGGCAAAGGAAAACAACCAAACAAACAAATAACCAACCAAACAAACAAGCAAACAAAACAAAAAGGGTTTTAAGATATAAGTAAGGAATGGAGACAGAGAAAAGAAACCAACCAAATGGGAAGAATACATAAATCAGTGCCCACATGCACACTGCAAGTGAAGTTTATGATGATTATCAGTGGTCCCAGCTATGGAGAGAGACACTGGTCTGACACTGGAGGCCACAGCTTCATCACATGAGATAAGGTGTCATTTTCATTTTGTTCGTACTCTTCAAAATCTGGTTTAGGATCATAAGCAAGGGATTAAAGCAGACCTGGAAAAGCAGTTCTAGTCCCGCTCTTCGAGACTCTTTTGGCACTGGCCTGGTAGTGCACAGGACTCCTGCTGCTTTCTGTGAATTTGGTACAGCCTTTTTAATCGTTCTTTCTGCTACCAAGGGAGTCAAAATTGAGTAGGAAAAGAATTTATATGACATACAAATGTAAGAGACTGCAATTTTCTACCAGACACATTATTACCAAGACATACAGGCTGATGCAACAGCAAGAAATTTGATGAGCCAGAAATTAAAAGACAGGTTGAGGTTTTTTTATTAGATCAACACAACTGTAATACAACACTTGTCACTGGTGCTATAGCTCCATCTCTTACCTCCCCTCACAACTTCTCTGGCTTTCTGTAAGGCTATTCAGTGAAGGTTTCAGTGATTTTGGAGAATTAAGTTATAATGTTAGTAACTTACTGATAAGCTGCAGTAGACACCCTTACCTCCCCACACAAAATGAGGAACTGGAGGCTCAAACCAAGGCCTCTGTGTGCATAAATCTCATTATTTAAGTCTTCAAGGCACACTTGGATCAAATTCTGTCATTTCTTTCTACAGATAAGAGTGGGAGAAGTTGCCTTTATACGACACAGATTTTTGCAGAGCTTTCACATCTCCAGAATCTGAGAGCTTAACAGAAAGCACCAAACACCTTAACACACACCCACAACATGCATACATTTTACCAAAGAACTTCACCAATTATTCTGATTATCAGAAAGCGGATGGGTTGGATGAAGGGCTATGGGGCATTACCACCATTCATTTCTAGGCCACCCCTTTGAGTCCAGCTCCCAAAGCTTTTCCATCGTCATCTGCAATCTGCTCCAGTCGCAATGCCGGGGAAGTGGCACTGAAATTGAGTTTGCATCTTATTCCAAAGTAGGACTGAAGACAAGCACAATGCAAGGACAAAACAGGGATATGAACGATGAGCTTGTGGTTAACATTTTGTGGTTGAACAGGAGTTGACTCCCCTGGGCAGTGTGGTAAGAAAATTCAGTCAAATTTCTGTAGAAAAAAGAATTAGCAGTGACCACAGAAGTGCCATCCACTTCACAATCATTCCAGGATCTTTGATTTACGTCTTTATCTTCCTCCACCCTCCCTCTTGCGTGGAAACTGAGTATTGTTAAAGCAATTTCTAATTTCAGCAAGAAGTGCCTTGAGGCAAGTGGCTCAAACCCTCTCAAGTAAATCCCTTACTAAAGATATTATTTAACAAAGTACAATACTTAGTAAAGCATAGAGACTCACATTGGAAAGCCAGCTTTAAGCCATTTAAGGTTCCATGAGGCAATTAGATCTGTAGCCTGGAAATCACAATTCTTTACTATGAAGGCCATATGCATATTTCTGAAGAATTAGGAAAAGTGTGACACTTTTGTTTTTTATGAACCAATGTTTCCTTTCACAAACCTGGTCCTTCAGCTCCTGAGCTTGAATCAAAGCGTTTCCCTTCTATGTGCTTTGCTTTGAAACAGATTTGTTCTATTTGCTAAAAATTAACCAGTGTGTGAATATCTGCCCTTTAATTTTTCACCTTAACTACAGTGATATTCGTCCAATTATACACTGATTTGGATCATTCTCAATTAAAACAACTTTTAGTACATAAAACTATGACTAAGTCTTCCAGTCCATTAAAAACAATGCTTTTCTATACAAAAATAAAGATAAACTTGGGCTCCACTAAGAATTAACACATTCTGTGGTCTTTAAAGGAAATTACATTAAAATTTGTCTTGAGTGAGATATTCCTGAAAGGATAAGGACATAGAAATTGCTCTATTTCCAGAAGAACTGCAAAATTTAATGGGATTTTTATAATTGAGTGTCTTATTAATTTTAATGAACTAATCAATATTTCATTTCAAATCCTGATGTGTCCATTTGCTGCTAATCCCTTTTTATGCTCTGCACTCCCTGGTCTTTGCAGCTGTTACCTGCCTGTGAAATCTACCTTCTCTTATAAAAAGACACCGGAGTTCAGACTCAGATGAGCAGTTTAATGAACTAGAAAAGCAAAGGATACATCATGAGCTTGGCCTCCTTTTTTTTTCCTCCTCTACCTCAACACACACACACAGGGCCTTGCACTAGAACAAATCCAACAGCTTCAGTAGCACAGACAGGATTGGGAAAGGGAGGTTGGAATATTCTTCCCTGCTGCTGCTGCTGACAGAAATCAGCTTTTCCTTCATCCCGAGCAGGTCTGAACTATGGAGGCACATGAATTCCACTTTCAGCTGTGACTTCTTGCTTCTCCAAAGCATGACTGAAATAAGACATTCTTGAAATACCTACTAAAGACAAATGATAGATTCATCCTGGCAGAAAGCCTTTAAGTTGAACTTGTTGATGAAACTGCATAATGTTCACTTACAGATAGCTGGGGAAATTAAATCCAAATTTTATAAAAGGAATCACTTCGCTTTCTAAAGAGGAGTTTGGGTTAAGTGGGAAAGCCACTCATATTTTAAAATCAGCAAAGAATGTGCATTTGGGAATATGCAGGTACAAGAAATAATCTATCTTGGAAATTCTTTATACTAAAGAAGCGATAAGGTATTTCACACTACACTAAGCTTTCTATATGTAAATGAGGCAAAAAACCACATGAAGCAGTCTACCAGTTCAAATAAAAATATTTCTGACTCCAGCTCCTATTTCTTTATAAGGCCTGAGAAACTGGCTTCATCTTGTAAGAAAGGCATCATCTAAAATACTTTTGTGCCACTTAGTCATTAATAGAATTGATAGTTCAAAACCCTAGCGATGCTTAGAGAAAGTAACTCAAAGTCCCAAAGTGGTGCTATGACACCTTAGCAACCCAGTCTGTCAAACTGTGTTCTAACCTTTTGTACTTCGTTTTCCTTCTCTCTGCTGCCAGCTGTAAAGTCATCGAACACATGTGGCCAGCAGAGCGATGAAGGTGATACCACCCCTCTACCCTGCTTGTGTGAGACCCCACCTGCAGTCCTGTGTTCAGCTCTGGAATGACATGGAACTGCTGAAGCAGGTCCAGAGGAGACCACCAAGATGATCAGAGGCTGGAGCACCTCCCCTACAGGGACCAGCGGAGAAAGTTGGGGCTGTTCAGCCTGGAGAAGAGAAGGCTCCAGGGAGACCTTATTGCAGCCTTCCAGTTCCTGAAGGGGCTACAGGAAAGCTGGGGAAGGATTTTTTACAAGGGCATGGAGTGATAGGACATGGGGTGATGGTTTCAAACTGAAAGAGGGGAGATTTAGATTAGCTAATAGGAAGAAATTCTCCGCTGTGAGGGCGGTGAGACACTGGCACAGGTTGCCCAGGGAAGCTGTGGATGCCCCCTCCCTGGCAGTGTTCAAGGCCAGGTTGGATGGGGCTTTGAGCAGCCTGGGCTGGTGGGAGGTGTCCCTGCCCATGGCAGGGGTTGGACTGGGTGAGCTTTGAGGTCCCTTCCAACACAAACCATCCTGTGATTCTATGATTCTATGACAGACACACCATAACTACATACATCAAGCTCAGAAGAGCAGAAGATGATGTCTTAGGATAAACTTGGATGACTTCCCTTTTTTTCCCCCCGCCACCAAAAAACCCCCCACACAATTCAAATAGTATTTTTTTTCCTCCTCCATTCTCCATTTAATTAACAGCTATGGACTGACTTTGCAGAAAAAGAAGGGAACAAAAGGTATGAAAGAAGGCTTTATGCCCTGCTTGCACGCAACATGTACTTCCCATTTGACCTGCTTGGAGTCCCACAGCTACAGACCCACCTAGATCAAGGAGATGTTTGCAGCTAGGTGTCATATTTATGCAGCTAGATGTCACAATATTTATGCATATTGCCTCTCACATGGTAATTGGGATCACATCACAAAGGGCTACTGTAGGAGATACTACTCTTTTCAGAAATTACATTTGGTTACTACTTCTGCAGTCTTCTCATCTGGACTATTTTCACAAATTAAGACTTTTCTTCTATCTCATTAATGTTTTTCCTCCTTTTCTCTTTCAAACCTAAGAGGATAAAAAGATGCCTGATTTGCCACAACTTTACTTCACTGACTCTAGACAGGTAGTAAAAAGTCAGATGACTTTAAGGCAGTTACATCAGCTTAAGAGTGAAATAAACTAGCTGTATATAGCAGGTCCAAAGACCACAAAGTGCAAGAAGGAAAGCAATCATGGAAGGAAAGTTATTGTTTAACCTGCATCTCAGACTAGACACAAGAGATAGAGAAAAGCCATCGTTACCTATATAACTTGAAGCTATATAACACTTGGATTGCCAGTTTGAACAGCTACTCCAGAGCCTGGACAATTTACCAGAAGGATATTAGTACATAAACCAGATCTGAATACTTCCACTTTTTCTTCAAATTCCCCTGAAAATTCACTTAATCAGATGGCTCTTTTGTTTCCCCTTGCCCCACCCCAAAAAACAAGTGCTACAAGGAAGGAAACTCATGAAAGCTGTGCTGCTACCGTGCCTTTGCCAGTGGATTTTTATTAGCACTGCTGCCTCTGTGTATCCCCACTGTGAGGGGAGTTAAGTGAAACTCCTCTCGGGTACCTGCTGCCATGTACAACACAAAGCATGGAGCGATGAGACCAAGGTGACCACAAAGAGGAATCAGCATTTTTAGAGTGCAACTCTCTGACCTATTTTAAAACACTTACTGCAGGATGACGCCACATCCTAAAAAGGTCTTTTCCTCTCTACTGATCATACTTAGAGACCTGTTTAGCTCTCAGCATCCATGTTTTTATCAAGTGAACCCCACAGAGGGCCCTGAGCTGTGGCACACACCCCACTGCCACATGCAGAAAAGGAAACCGAGCATGGGAGGACCCAAAGACTCCTCTACAGCTCTGAGGATGTGCCCAAGAAGGAACATGAGCTTCCTCCACTGCACAAAACCAGGAGCAGCAGCAGCATTAGGCGTTACCCCTCACAGCCATAATATCCACATCCACACAAGCTGGGCACAGTTGCGCCCAAGCTCAGGAATTTCAAGCTTGGACTCAAGTTTGAGAAAGAACCTGGTTAGCACAAACAGCACCAGACATTTTTAAGCTGTTCATTCCTAAAGAGCATCACGTGCCTTACGCTCAGAAGGAAAGAACTGATCACAGCGACTTACGCACCGCATGAGCGAGCATCTGCTGACAGTCCCAGTTCTGCTGCCACCAAAGCAGATGGATCCAGACATTCCCATCTCTGGGAACTGGGGTGCAACCCCCATCCTGCCCCAAGTGAGAGCTGTGCAACTGCATAAGAAAAGCCACACACTAGACAAATTATTTTCTCCATAAGAGCAAACCCTCAGTATCAAGCAGAGCATACCTACGTTCTCCCCAGCTCCCATCCAGGCCAAAACATCAGGCTGAGAAAATGAGTTCAGCTCCTTGCTAGGCACAGAAAAAAGCTATTTCACACAATACGATTCTGGCACACAATATTCTTCTGTCTTCCCATAGAGGTAGAAAGGCAACAAGAGATATTCTTGTACCCGTCAAAGGGCTAGCGATCAACTAGGGTTTAAAGAAATACGACTTTTGCTTTTAGTTGCCTGGTTTCAGTCTGTTTCTTGCACCTCCTCACAAAGAGTGGATGCCTTTCAGATCCTTTACAAGGTCTATTTGTTTCTGTCATCTGTCGTTGACAGGATGAACTGTAAACCCAGATCACTTTAAGGGTGGAGCTCTGGATCATTTCTGTATTTTGCCACCGAGAAAAGTCTGTTTCAGCTCTAGGTGGTTCTGTAATCTCTTTAGAATTTAAAGGAACTGGACCATAATAACTTGCTTTTGAAATTACAAAATGTCCCACATCGAGGAAGTGAGATAGGTGTGCAAAAGGGAGAAAGAAGTAAAGAAGCCACAATACAGCTCACTTAAATTTAAAAAAACAAAACAAAACAACCCACTAGTTAGCAAATACAGTGAAATTCATGCACTTTTAGTCAAAGCTAAAAGAAAAGGTCTGCACAGACTTGGAAAAAGATACACAAGAATCAGCAGTAATCAAACAGTTCTTTGGCTTCTCAGGCAGAAAGAGCTAGTTTTTAACCAGCACAAGCGAGGCAGTCAGAAACACAATAAACAAACAACGTATTTTCACTTGTGGAAGTTATGCTGGACTTGTCACACACTTGTAATATCCCCGTGATGCATGGAAAAGTTTGCACCAAAAGCCTTACGTTTCCCTACCCTTTTTCTTCTGAGCAACATCCAAAGCACACAATATTCCCTAAAATCAGTCAAAGCATTCCCGCTGTCACACTACAAGAGCATTTTCTTCTTCAATTTTATTTTCAGCTTTCATTTCCAAGTCAAAGAAGGGCAGTTACATTAACCGATCAAAAGAAGCTGGTCCCTTCCCACAAGGCTCAAAAAGGCCAAATACCCACCCAGCTGATCAGGCTCCAGTCTTTAACTCCGGCTTTGTTACACAGTGCAGCTAAGAACAAGTTTTGTCCCATGGCACAAGACAGTGGCAATCCATAAGCAGATTCAGTATTTAGACATCTAAATTTCCACTGTACCTTCTGTTCTCCGTGCAGAGATGAGCTTTACTTTTGACTTACCCACAGAAAACACACAGGGAAATGCAATTTCGAAGCACTCAGCGGACACACGCACACACAAACTGTTCCATGAGGAGGAGTTTTTCCAGCTTTACCTTAAAAAGCTGTGAGCAAGATTAAGAGACTCACACTAAGACACGTTGTTAAAGCAGCAGACGGGAAGATGCACCCTGCTTTGCCGAGCAATGCGTGCAACACCAGGAAACTCCAGGTAAGGAGAAGGGGGAGGTAGTTCAGTGAAAGGCATCCATGAGTCACTGTACAAAGAGTAATGGCAAGCAAAGAGAACAAACACTCTTCCGTCTGTGCTCGACACAGCCATTGCACCCACTACAATACTTGCTTTCACTTTTAAAAGCTTGGCTAACTGCATAGCTTTTACAGTTGTTCTTCAATATATATCTATATAAAACTCAGGCTTAATTGCTGCACAAAGTACATGCCTTACAGCCGGTAACAGGTCCCCAGGTTTTGACATCTATTTATAAATCTTGTTCCCATAGAAAAACTTCTGGACGTAATGTCGGAATAAGGACCAAGTAATGCTCAGCAGAAGCAGATGCACCACGACACACACACACGGATGGAGCCAGCTATTCCCAACAATCACGAATTTTAAGTCCGCTGGATAAGAAAAGCAGCAGGAACAGAGACTGCAGGCACGGGAGAGCTGTGGATTGGGGCATTTCCATGCACAGCGGAAGAGAGAAGCGCTGCTGCCTCCGAGGGCTTGTCCCGCTGGTGCTGCCTCTCCTTCGGGCTCCCAGGAGCATTCAAGAGCACCCAGAGGTGCCACCCATCTCAAGGTGTTCCTTCACTGCTACCCCCTCTCCAGGCAGAAGTCTCCGTTTTGGGCAAGAGGCTGGATCAGAGACCTCCTGAGGTCACTTCCAATCTGAATTATCCCACGATCCTAAGTTCAACTCTGCTTTTAAGTACTTGAATAGCAAAAATGCACAGTTTCATACACACACATACGGCCAGGAGGGTTAAAAGACACGCTCCCACCTCTCCATCCTTGCGCACCAGCCACACAAAGCCCAGGGCTGCATCACCCCATCGCCCAGCAAGGGTCCAGCTCCTCAATTCTTTGTGTTGGCCCAAACCCCCCGCCCCTCCAGCCAAAGACAGGACAGGGAGCTCGACAGAAACTCTGTGTGAACCCCGATTCCCATTCAGTCTCTACCCCGGGACCCCAAAGATGCGGCCCCAAACGGCTCCCCCCTTGCAAAACCCGGGGCCGAAGACAAATCCCTTTGTTAAATGAATGAGTCGGGGAGGCAGGAGGGGGGAGTCACGCTCGGTATCCCCTTATTAAAAGAAAAAAAGAAGAAAAAAGAGCAGAGGAATAAAACGCGGCCACTCAATCTCTTTGCAAACTTCGCGGTTACAACGCAAGAAGCGAAGAAATCCCCTTCCCCGGCCCGGCGGGACTCACCTTCCGCCCGTCGCAAGGTGCTGCCCGGCCGCCCGCCCTGCCC